>NC_053434.1:120227023-120328945 GCF_007990345.1 Gossypium hirsutum
TCTTCCACCATTCATTTCCTTCCCGCAAAAGAATTTTCAAAACTTTTAGAGTATAATTTATGGATGTTATTGGATTTCAGGAAATGCTTTCTTCCTGCCTATCATCCAATCTTGCACGAAGATGGTGCTGTTTCGAATGGTTTTACAGTGCTATTGATTATGCTTGGTTTGCTAAAAGGGAGTTTGTGGAGTACTTAAATCATGTCAGCTTGGATCACATTCCAAGGCTTACCCGTGTTGAGTGGGGTGTCATAAGGAGGTAAGTCTGTCACTATCCCTAGTGTTGAGAAATTTGGAAAAACAGAAACTTCACAATGCAATTGCTTGTTAATACAGTTCCCTTGGCAAACCTCGGAGGCTTTCTGAACATTTTTTAATTGAAGAGAGGGAAAAACTTAATCAGTATCGGGAGTCTGTGAGACAACATTATACTCAACTTCGTGTTGGTACTAGGGAAGGGCTTGCCACAGATTTAGCACCACCTTTATGTGTTGGACAACGAGTAATTGCCATTCACCCTAAAACAAGGGAAGTTCATGATGGAAAAGTACTTACTGTGGATCATGATAGGTGCAGGGTTCAGTTTGACAGTCCAGATTTAGGAGTTGAATTTGTCATGGTAACTGCATTTTTATAAACATATCAGCATTATAGATTGTTAATGTTCTTTCATTGCGGAAGTCACACGGGCATGTTATTGCAGGATATTGATTGTATGCCACTAAATCCGTTGGAAAATATGCCAGAAACTCTTAAGAAACAAAATCTTACTTTCGATCAATTTTCTTTGGCACCCAGAGGGTCCCAAGGGAATCGACATTTAGAGCTTGGTGGGCCTGAGGTATTCACTTCTTGTGGGTGCGTGGAAAATGCGACAAGCTCTGTGAACATAAACCCGATAAAGGTAAGAATGCTTAGAAATTGCAAATACTAATTTCTTTTATTGATTCTAGATTTTTTTGGTTTGATTTAACATGTTTCTTGTTAATCTCTTTGTTTTATGACTTGAGATTTCAACTTAACACATCGTTTTTGAGGACCCTCTTTTTCCTTCCCCCAAAACCTTCCCTTTTTGCACATTCTTTTTTTAATCAAATACTCTAGGTGTTCATTATTAAGTCTAGAATTAGAATTTTTGTAGCAATAATTTTAAATATTAATCCATAACCAATACAACATATATGGGTTTTGTCCAGGTTGATGCAAAACATACTCTGTTGCATGGTAAGCCAGCTCTTCCGCATGTTGTTAGTGCACATCAGGCAGCCTGTGATCAGCCCCTTGGAATTGCACATATTCAAGGGAGGGAAGCTGATATACGAGCTATGTCTGAATTGAGTCATGCTTTGGACAAAAAGGTTATTACACTACTTTTAGAGATTCATTGTTTATACCCTTTTCAATTCATCTTAATGCTCTTTGATATTTTCATATGAGTTTAGCATGCTCATATAGATAACTAATTTGCTAGCGGATACCTCCATCTCCAAAAAATGATCTCTTTGGATTAAGTAGATTCATATTAGACATATCTATGTTACTCGGACTTGGGTGTGATTGTCAGTTATAGGTCTGTTCAAGTTTTCTAAGTTTTTGATGTATTTAGAGGGTCATATCCTCATACCATATCCAGATGTGTGTTGCACACAAGTGTAAGACATTGGTATTTCATAAAAAAGGATGAGTCCAACTAATATAACGATATCTATATATATATAGGTGAATGTACCTAAGAGGTCCCTCTATTATATGGACCTCATCAACTTAGTCCTATTATTAAATGGATCAATTTAGTCTACTATTAAAAAGAATCAAACAAGGCAAAATTGGAATGGAGTTGACATTTACTGTTAAGGAAATATCATTTACTTTTTAATAATGTTAAAATTTTAAAAGTTTTTATGGTTCTGTAAATGAAATCTTTCATTTAGAATTGAATTGCAATTGAAAAAATTAGTTTCAAGACATTTTTTAAACGGTAAATGTTAACTCTGTTACAATTTAGAATTATTTGATTCTTTTTAATAGTATAGGACTAAATTGATCCGTTTAATAATAGAGGGACTAACTTGATCCGGTTCCTATAATATAGGGACTTCCCTGGTACTTTAACCTATATCTATATATCCATATTTACCACTGACCCTGAATCCGGGTAATATAGGCTGAATTACATGAGTGGGGCTGATCTTTTTCATGTATATATATAAAACTTTGCAGGAAGCTTTACTGTCAGAGCTCAGAAATACAAACGACATAATAGAAATCCAAAATGGAGAGAGTTGTTTAAATGTATCTGAACATTTCAAGAAGCATATTACCACGGTACTTGTACAGCTAAAGGAAGCCAGTGGCCAGGCATGTGGCTTCCATGAATTGTTAAAAGAACTGGTTAAATTCTTTTCATTTTCAAGTTCTCTTCTTTGACAACTTCTGGTTTGATTGTTTTCTCTGCAGGCTTCTTCTGCATTACTTAACTTGCGACAACGTAATACTTACCCTGCAAACCCTCTATTACCATGGCAGAAACACCCAACTAATCTTGATTTCTTAGGTGGCTTGACAAGTTGTTCATTTGATAGTTCACTTATTTCACCAGAAGCAGGGTGTGTTGTAGGTGACATTATTAATGGCTCGAGACTAAAAGCGCGTGCTATGGTTGATGCTGCTATCAAGGTACATCTTTTCATTCTTTGTATAAGGCTTATGGTCTTACACAGATTTGGATACAAGTGTCGAATACAAATACCCCTACATTTTAAGTTTTTTTTAGAAGTAGTGTAACTTATGGTTTACTGAGACTTATCAGTTATCTTGCACTATTTATTCAGGCTCTGTCATCGATGAAGGAAGGTGAAGATGCATTTAAGAGGATCGGAGAAGCTCTGAACATTGTTGATAAAAAGCAGATTACATCCGACATTAGTATGCCAGCGATCAAATCATCGGAGCAGAATCAGGTGAATGGCTCGGTTTCCATTACATCAAAACCAATGCCCACCACCGGTTGGGCCCCTAATCCCAGGTTGCAAGAGGCTTCCAACAAAAATGAGGAACAAGTTCCTTTGGAGCTTATCACATCATGTGTTTCTACTTTGCTCATGATACAGGTAAAACACAGTACCGGAACACTGCATCATACTTTTTTCTTTTAAATTTTGTATTGCAATTTTCGTGCATTCATGTTTTATTCCCTCGTGTTTTAATTAATTTTTCGTGTCTTCTTGTGTTGTATCTTAAAATTATCAAATTAATCTTTGTGCTGATTACCAGAAGACTCACTGCTTCATACCCATTTCTTTATTGCAATTATTTAGACGCAACAGTGCATATATTTGATGTTATATACCCATATTATTTTTCATGTACTTGTAGACATGTCAATTGACGGGTCGGGTTGACTTTAGTCAGATCAATTCGGGTTATGAAATTCTCGGATCACTTTGAGTTAAGATTCTCAGATTTGGGTCATTCGGGTTTGTCAGTCGGGCTTTTCAAGTTGCTTCAAGTTTAGACAGTCAGATTTCCATTTTCGGTCACTTCGAGTTTAACACTTGTTTCATACATGTTTCTTCTTACAATCTTCTTAAACCTAATGATCCATGTGTTCATACTTTTTTTTTTTTCATAAATTCATATCATATTCTAACGTGATAATTGTATCCGTGTAAATTGTATCCTCCGTGTAAATTGTATCCGTGTTTAAAGTTATCGAAAATCGAGATCTTTGTGCTGATTACTGGTTTGTCTTCTAACGTGCAGAGATGTACAGAGAGACAATTTCCACCAGCAGATGTGGCTCAAATAATTGATTCAGCCATTACATGCTTGCATCCATGCTGTCCCCAAAACCTGCCTATTTACCGAGAAATACAAATGTGTATGGGCAAAATTAAGACTCAAATATTAGCTTTAATACCAACTTTAATATGATATTTCTTTTTTATTTTTCCAATTTTAATACAATATTTTTTTTGCAATTAGACGACGATGTTTAATAAAACTGAAATATGAACTTCTAGATTTGTAACTCTTTTCTTATGAGTTACATTATCTTAATTCATTTTCACCCTTTTTTCCCCTTTATAAAGACTATGGAAGATGGTTATGAAGTGTTATATATTGGTGTCATTAGTCAGATTAATACCAATCCTGTTGAGTTGATAGTAGCTCAATTAAAAAAAATAAAAACAATTTGATTACAAGTATTCAACATTTAAAAAAAATACTTATTTATTATCTCTTGTGAGGTGTTTTTTTACATTGACTTTGATATTTTAATTTTATTTATTTTCATTTGCAAAGTGGATATAGAGTTGAGGGAAAAAAAAACGAAAATCTACTTGATGTTCGAAATGTTGGTTTATGAGATACAGGGAACTGAATTTTTTTATTTTTATTTTTATTTAATTTACAGTTTTAATTTTTATCATAAAAATAAATATTTTATATTTAAAATAATAAAATTAACTTTAAAAATCTATATAAAAAATTTATTTATGAAAAATACCATAAAAAAATTATTGATTGTTTTTTTATTTAATTGAAAATGATTTTTAAAAAACTTTAAAATTTTTTCAAACATTATTCAAAATGCATAAAACAAAATTCATTTTGTCAAAATCAATTTAAAAAAAAATTAATATGAAAAAACAGAAAACAAACAGATATCACCCCAAACGGATGTATCATATTAATAAATTTTTAATTTGATTTTACACTTATATATGTGTATGTAAAAGAAAATATTTATATTTTATATATTTTTAATAATAACCACATTAGCTTCACAAATATATGGCATTACCTATATAATATCTGGGAAAGACTAGAACCAACCAAAGAGAGGATCAGAAACTAAAAAACACTACAGTCCTGTGTCCCAGGCCGAGTTTCAAGCCTTAAACCTGTGGATCTTGAACCCGAAATTGCACTCTTCCAAGGCCAGCCAGACTAAAAACAATCTAGTGTCCCAGGCCAAGACTTGAGCTCTATGCCTATGTGGATCTTGAACCCGAAAATGCACTCTTCCAAGTCCAGGCAGCCTAAAAACTACCTTGTCTCACCGGAGAAGACTAGACTTTAAGCCTGCGCGGATCTTGAGCTGGAAATGCACTCTTTCAAGTCCAACTAACCTAATATCACAGGTTGAGACTCGAGCTTTAGGGCTGTGCCGATCTTGAACCGGGAAATGCACTACATAATGTCAGGGACTGTGTGGATTATGAACCCAGAAATGCACTCTTCCAAGTCCGGCTGCTACAGTTACACCCTTCCTTTTCCCTGTTAGCATAGTCACAGACAATGATGCTACAACAGCAATATGGTTGAGTTGATTATTGAAATGAAGGTGGGGAAAATTGAATTCACAATTTACAGATTCTTTTCTTGCTCATTGAAAATTTCTATCCTAAAAACGGATTGGGGGTTGCAGTTACGAAGCCCCGTCAATCAAAACAACCAAGAGTCACAAATAAGATCATTCACCATGGGACGAGGGGTCGCGTGGAGGAGCTGATAGAAACAGGACTCGATGAAATTAATAGATCTTCCTCAATGCCGCCACATTAAAGTGCTCAAATGGAATTACTTAAGGCTCAACCTTTATGAGCTAAACACCAAGCAAGAACCTAAAGACATCACTTAATGAAATAATTCCTTCAACTCGCTTGCTGCCAGCCTCCACAATCACGAGTCTCCTAGTCCCTGAAGACATAGAAGCAACAAAACAGCAGGACTAAATCACGTTGAAGAGATTTGGAAACTTGAGATAATTATAAGAGAACAAGCTGCAGCATAAGTAAGGCTTAATTGAATGAATAGCCCTTAAACTATTCCTCTTTTTTGAGTTAGGTACCTGAGCTGTTTTTTGGGTCGAACCAGGTACCTAAACTATAATACCGTAACCATTATGGGCCCCAACCGTTATCTCCATTTAAAAAAAGCCACTTCAACCAATCAGGAGTTGTCACATAATTAAAATCTTATTTTCCCTTAATTTAGTTAAAAATTTGAAAGAAAAAAAAAGAGAAAATAATTAAATGAAAAATTACAATTAAAATTAAAATTAAAATTAAAATTAATATTAAATAAAAATTAAATTGAAAACAACTCTCTTCATCTTCCTCATCCCAGAATTTACCATTGGAAATAAAAAAAAAAAGCTTCTCAAATGATTAGTAACACCAACAACAACAAAAATTCCAAAAAAAAAAATTAATAAAAAAGCTAAAATATTTGAAAAGTTAAAGAGATGAACCTGGACATGGAGATATAGAGCGAGAAAAGGTTAAAAAAAGAAGCTTTGGAGAGGCTAATGAACGAAAACCATGAATAATAGAATAAGAAGAAGTTGTTGAATGCACTTTCTCAGGGATGTACGTATTCCTTCTAATTAACAGTCAAAAGAAAGACCCAAAAAACTTCATGCACTTGCTTTCAATTTGGTAAATTTCAAGCCATTAAAGAAATACTCAGATTCAAAAAATATGGTGAACTTTGAAATCCTACAGCTTTGAAATATCCAGTTTCCAAGAAATACCCAAATTTCTCTTAGTATTTTGGTTTTGGGTTTAGATTTTTTTTTTAAAAAAATTCGGTATATTTTAAGTTTTTTTCCTAAGATTTAAAGCAATTAGATGGTGATGGAGGTTTGATGGTAATGAGATTAGATGATAATAGTAGATGGTAGATCAAGATGATGGAGGTTTGCTGGTATAGTTTGCAAGTAATGGGGGGTGGATGAAGTCATGAAGATGGAGAAGATGGAGAGAGAGAGGGGGATATTTTATTTTAATTTTTATTTAACAGTAATATTTATTTATTTATTTTCTTTTTTCAATTTTCTAGTTAAATAAAGAGCAAATAAAATTTTAATTATATGTCAACTCCTAATTGGCTAAAGTGTTCTTCTTTCTAATGGAGATAATGGTAGGGCCGATAATGGTAGGGCCTCTAATGGTTACAGAATTATAGTTTAGGTACTCGGTTCAACCAAAAAATAGTTTAGGTACCTAACTCAAAAAAGCACTATAGTTTGAGGGCTGTTTATTCAATTATGCCCGTATGTAAATATAAACAAAAGAGAACGTCTGGAAAAGGATACCTGGATTTGCCAACCGCTCCATCACTTTGTGCAAAGTATCTGATTGTAGACACATTTGACATCTTTGTCCATTGAAAGAGTTTGCATCTTGCTCCAACTGCAAGGCCTGCAAGAGTGAGTATCACAAAATTCTTAAGAGGTCTTCGACATTTCAGCCTGATAAGAAAAGCTCCATTTCCATCTTTGCATTCAACTTAATAGGCACTTACTGCACATACAATATTTCAGAATTACCTGATGAATACTCATGTCTTCGAGACGAACCTGTGCGTAAGCTTTATCCTTTGCCAAAGTGGTTATATCACTGTCAAGCACACATGCGGATAACTTTCGTTAAGGAACATAAATTAATCAGTTTTGCATCCAACATTTTATTGTTCTTATAATTTTCATTTCTGAACTAAACAAAAAATGCCATTACCTTCTTGAATATATATCAATCAACGCGTTATTCTCATCCACTATCGGTATCGAACTTACCTCGGCTGCAAAACAAGGAGTGATATTGTAAGATGAAAAAGAACAAATACCAACTATCACTTATAACTCTAATGGACATCCCTCCCAAAATAAAAGAATTAGTAATACAATAACACCTCTAAACAAGGTCCATCCGTATCTACAATATATGACTAGTTATTTGAACGTTCACCAAGACAACTAAGGTAAAAAGCTCAACACGCAATGAAAAGATGTAGACGAAAAAACATCCCGAATCCAACCTTACAAGAAATAATGCTTGAAACAGTCCATTCCTTTCTAAATTACTCACTAAGTCATCATTTCTATCTTATTGTACTACATGAAACATCAGCAGCCAACTTCTTATTTTTCTCAAAGTAACCATGTCCGACATGTGCCCATGCATATCTAGACACGGCCTCGGTTAAGGGATTTGAAAATTTTTCAGGCCATAGGCTGGCCCATGAACACCTCTACCCATCTCTGGCATTGACACTCAAGCCAAGTAACATGGATCAACAGTGGAAAACCTTAAGCACAAAGGCTGGAGGTTACCTTGCACTAACAATGACAGAGCAGCACCAAGAGAGGCATTTGGTCGCAGCATTGCCAATGGCCGACGATTTGATTCCCCGATTTTTGGTACCTGAGTACCCAAGGGAATTGAACAAATTGGTTGTTGAAGAATGGGCAAGGAGCTAGAAGAATGTTTAAAATGTCTGCAAATACCTGCAAATTAGGTTCGGGTTAGAAAGAACTCATGCACCCTCAACAAACAAATATGAAGTCAAGTACCTTCAGCTAACAACAAAGTTAAAAGTTTACATTTTAGGATTTCAGACAAGGTGGCAAGGTGTAGCAGCTGCGGAAACAAACCATCTGGTGACGAAGAGTGAGTGATGGGAACCGTAGCTACATTACCGTTCAAAATCTTCAAAGCAACATCCTTCAAAGAATCATGCGGCCCAGCCTGCATACAGTGGTACTAAATGTTACCGTACAGATAAAAAAAACTAACCCAAAAATTTAGATTGACTTCAATAAAGTCCAAGGACTAACAAATATTAGCAAAAGAAGTCTGAGAAAATACAAGATAAATAGAATTACAACGGGATTCTTTATAAACATGGGATTGGGTAATTGTTCTAAATTTTGGGAGAAATATCAAAGATTGCATAACCTTAGTAACATGAGAACCTGAATAATCGTTCCTTCCAAAAGCTGGAACTGCTGGACTAAGACGTTACCATCTCTTTTTCATGAATATATCCCAAAAGGTCATCCAAAAGCAATAGGTCAAGAACTTAAGATCACATGGTAAAAAAACAGCTCATCCTAATAATTTAAACAATTAAATAACCCATTTTTCAAGCCAAAAGCAGTAGTTTAACTTTTAAAATTCCATTTAGAAAAAAAAATGAAGAGCTGAAAATCAAGTAGTATTGAGGTAAGTTTACCACCACCTTCATGAACAATCCAAAAAAAAATGTAAATAATCAGAGGCAAACATGAATGGTGAACCAGATATATTAGATAACCAAGTAAATGAAAGCCCTTACACAAACAAGACGTCTAGGATATGATCTGGCATTGCCATCCATCTGTCTGCTAATATGCACCTTTCCCTCCTTCCAAGCTGATATCGTGTGCGTCTCCAATTCTTCTTCTGTCAAATCCGAACCAAGATTCCCCAACTGTCCTTCAAAATACATGTTAAACATACTCAAAGGTACACTGTTGCAAATAAGGGGAAATAACAGGTATTTCCACATTTCAACTTGCAGTATTTATGAGAAAGCTTAAAAACATCCCATTAGTACTCCTATAAAATTATGTTACTTTATCCACTGCTTTACAGTGATTTAAAACATTTGATTAGCTGTGGAGGACAACAGGTAATCTCTAGCCAATGAAACTTTCACCAAAATATTTTACATAAAGAACTACTTCAGTAGTTCATTGAACGATTCTCTCTCTATCAAAAATAGGTAATCTCTAAGCCATTGTTGTTATAAGGTGTCTTGATGTCATATGATGACTTGTATGCTCAACCACTTACTATAAAATACAAGAGGCTACCCCACTGTCAGGTGGCTCTCTGGTTTTTCCTTCCTATATTCCTCTTATTCTTTCTCTCTCCCCCAATAATGGAGATCTCTAAGTTCAGCATAATAAGAAAGAAGCATGGTTAGTTTCATGCCAGAATTCCATTGAAAGTAACAGCCACCCATCTATTTCATCAAAGTTCATATCTGTAATCCATACAACGATGGGTCTCTAAACAGAATTTGCCCTTAATAAAATTGCTTTTTTTCCAATTACAAATAAAGTTTTCCTTAAGCTTCTTACAGCTTAGATTAACATGTGAAAGGAAAAATGAAAATCTTTTTCTTTCAAACTTACCTCTCTTAAGATAAGAATAAAGTCCAGAGCACTAAGGACTCCAACAAACTGGGCCTTGCAAGAATCCCAGAGAGGAGCCACGGGAATTCCCTGAAAGTAGCATAAATCAACAAAGTTTATATCTTTGCTGATAATCGTAGGTGAAATGTAAAGACTATACAAGTTGCACACCGATGTAATCATTAAAAACTCTAATAAAATGTAAATGACTTATTCCAAAGGAACTAGAGAAAGGAGAATTACTTTACTTCAGATAAGATGCATACAAAACATAAAAGGGAGAGAAAAAAAAAAGGAAGCAGTAAAAGGGAAAAAATTGCATGCACTACAAAGTTATCTTCTCTCTCGATGACAGACTTAAGAAAGAGGGAAACATTTGAAGTAGAACCTTCATTTGGAATGACTGTGCATATCTTTCCTATCCGCATGTTTTTAAGTCTTTAATGAGATTCACCTGTTCATGCAGAATATGGAATGCTTGCTTCACAGCTATATCAACATCCAAGGCAACGACCTGCGACAATGGACACATTCAGATAGAATTAGCCTCAAGCAACCCTAATAAATTACCACATAAACAGCTCCTAGAGAAAGGTAATGCATTCAAACCTTGCCTGACTCAGGAAGCAACTCATATGCCGTGTGTCTTGACAAGAAAGCAGCTATACGATGACGAGAGACCTCCAAATCTGCATTGGATATTGTTGGAGCCGCTTCCTACAAGTCACCCATAAATGAACTTAAGTCTTATCCATCTAAACTCTTAACATATTACAATAACTTTTGGCTTGATTCCTTTACAAAAAGCACCTCAACACTTGATAAAGGACTGACAAAAAGTGACAACTTAAAAGAGACTAACGTGAACACCAAAAATACTAAAAAAAGAAGTATTTAAATTGTTTAAGAAAGAAGTATACCATTTGACTAGAAACATCATCCAGGTCCATATTGGACCTACCTGGCGTCTCAGGACTAAAACTTGGAGAAAGCATATCTGGTTCCCTAGCTATAAAGATAGTGTTAACCACACCATAATCACCAATTACAAAAGGCTGGTGCTCATCATGCCGCCATTCTTTATCAACAAAAAACTTAAACTGCCAAGAAAAAAACACGAATATTTTTCAGATAGGAATAAACATGCACTCTGCAGGAAGACTACATATGCATCCATATGATGCAGCATAGAGATGAGCAAAGATATACAGAGCTTTCCTTCATGCATTCTCCTACTCTTCAATTAGTACACAACACGCTTCAAATAGAAAACAATCATAAAACTTGTCATATTTGTTAGATAACAAAACGTCAACACATATGGTAAAGCAGCTCATGATCTATTTGAAGCTACAGCTTATAGAGCTTAATTTACCATCACTAGGGATCGAGGATAATCTCTGCGATGTACTTAATAACTCAACTGGGATCTCATCAAAATAGTGTAAAGGTACTTGCAGCATTTACATCCAATGAATTATCAGTACCATTTCGATGATTGCTCAAATTGGAGAGGAGAGATTTAAAATCAAGTCTCAACATTCAAGTGCTCTGAACAGGAGAAAAGAGTTAACTATGTTCTTTAAACAGGTTAAATTCTTCTACAAGGAACAGGCTGGACCAAAGATTTTATCTGAAAATATACACAACCATTTAAAAAACCAAGAACATTGTACCATATTATCACTTAGAATCCAGTTCCAAATATGACTTTTCCAGTCTAAAGTTTGGGACTTCGCAGCTAATATCTCTCTCTCACACACACACATAAATAAAGAAGAAGAAACTGATTAACCTGATGGTATCCAGGGCTCAAGCTACAAATAACTTGAAATACAGTGGGACAACCCTCCATTGGAGACATAGGAATATGCTCTGACCATCTGCGCACAAAATGATACAATCAATAGCCAATGTCCAACTTATATTAGTTTTTTTTTTTTTTTTGGGGGGGGTTGTGAGCTTCAAATATAATAAATTTAAATCACAGGTTTAAGAGGCCAAATAAAAAACCAAAATTGTGATATTTGTCAGCTCACCTCGTAAAGGAGCCACAGAGAAACACTCTACTTCCCCCATAAGGCCAAACGAAGCGCATTGGAATCAAAAGTGACCTTGAAACTCCACTGTTTCCATTGCCACTATCTGGAGCAGAAGCAAACATTTCCTCCCCAATTTACACAAATACCAAATTATGTGTCCACCAGAAACTCAAATGCAACCAATTCCCCACTTGGTTTTTTTCTCCTCTTTTCTCACCAGGAAATCACTAAAACTCAAGCAATTTAAAGCATTTAACAAATTTTACCTCAACTGATCAAGATTAGTAACTTAAAATCATTTAACTTTTTTTTCAATAGGGATCCTTTACAACCAAGAGCAGAGGACCCCTTAATGCATACTAATTAGAAGCCACCAAATCAAAACCAACCCAATAAAAATATCTTCTTTTTTCTAACTATTACCACACAAAAACCCCTAAAATCTCCAAATGAGAAGCTCTTACAAATCCATTACAAGTTTCAATAATCCTCCACATGTGACACCCACAAAACCCAATCGAAACCTTCAGAAATCAACAAATTCAATTCCCAAAAGTCAACAACTCAAATGGCTATTACAAGTCCAACCTAAAATCCCACCCCCGGAAATGACGACCATAAAAAAACCCAATTGGAGCTTGATCCGGGACCAAAATAAAAAATTTAACAATGAATTCACCCAAAACCCTAAAAGAATGACAGTTTGTGTGGGTTTTTTGAGTGGACGATTTTGGAAAATGTAAAACGTAGGGAAAAAAGTGAAGAAAAAAACCCCTAACTTGGATAGAGAAAGATTAGAGGGAAGTTGACACTGGTTGGATCTTCGAAAGATTTTGTAGCCTCTCAGTGAAGAATCTGATTATGAATAAAGATTTTTTTTTTACAGTTTAAAATATATTAATGTAAATATAAAAATAAATAATAAGTTTAAAACAATAAGAAAATGTGAATAATAATAAACTACACTCTGTTTACTACTTTTTTTCTTTAAAAAAAAACACTTAACTAAAAAAAAATGCAAAATTATCACTCAAGCTCTATTTTTTGTCGCCAGCCATTAACAGGTTAACCAAAAGATAACATGACAGTTATAAATATTTGCATATGTTAATTTGATTTTAATTTAAAAAAACAATTCAAAATAATTACGTATAAAAAATTATACAAAATTTAACAATTAATTTTAAATAATAGGATTCCAGTTTCAGAACTAAAAAAATTATTTCTTTTCTTCTCCCCCTCCGTCTTCCTCTTCCACATCATTTCTTCTTCTCCTCCTCCTTTTTTTTTAATTATTAAAATAATCACTTTTGTTTTATCTTATGTCACATTTTAATCATTTAGTTTATTAGTTGTAATATTTTAATCACTGAGCTGTTAATTAATGTTAACTGTGTAACAGTAAATTGACGTGGCATGTTAAATCATTTCAAACAAAAAATTTTGGTTAAATTATACAATAGGTGTTCATAGTTTTTTTCTTTTATGTCTTTTTAACTTTCTTTTTTATTTTCTTTATTTTTCATTCTCTTCTCTTCTCTCCCTATTTTTCTCCCTTCTCTATTTCTTTTAACATAGTTTTTTTTATATTTTCTATTTGTTAAAATTAATCCCTATACTTTTATTTTTTTAACAAATTTTTTTTGAGTGAGGCAAGTTTTTGAACTAGTAGAAAACATAGAAAAACTATGTTAAAAGAAACGAAGAAGGGAGGAAAACAGAAAGAGAAGTAGAAGATAATGGAAAATAAAGGAAAAAAAGTTAAAAGAACATAAAATAAAAAAATTAAATTGCACAAATTGAAAAAATATAGGGGCTAATTGTAAAATTTATGCTAAAATTTTCATTTGAAATGATGATTTAATGTACCATGTCAACTTACCATTACACCGTTAATGGCAATTAACGACTTAGTGACTAAAATATTACAATACGATATTATAAATGACCAAAATAAAACCCAAAATAAATAAAAGTGACTATTTTAATAGTTTAACCTCTCTTTTTCTATTTCTTTCTTCCAAATGTGTTTTATGTTCTTCGTGAAAAACTAGAACCCAAAATCCGATAGCCAACATCTGTGTCACCTATCATTCACAGGCCATCGATTACCAAAGCTAGTTAGTAAAGTCATTGTTCAATCAAAAAATCTATTCTCAGGTCGCTTGGAAGGAGTGACCTAAGGCGATATTGATGAATAAAGCATATTTAGATATAGAGATAAAGGGGGAGTTCGGGTCAATGATGTTAGCTGGGTTCAACTTAATGTTAAAGAGTTTGTCTCTATTGGATTAGGTCAGGTCAGGATTATTTTTTTAATAAAAATTTTAAATTAATAAATATAATATTGCACCTTAACCTTTTGAAAATTATAAAAATATAAATTATTAAAATTACAAAATTACATTTTACTATCATAAAAATATATAATTTAATTTTTACCTTAAAAATTAAAATTAAAAGAAAGAGAAGAAAGGTGAAGGGTGAAGGGTGCTTCCGTGCTGAAACCCATATTTTGTTGATTGAAAAAGCTAGAAACAAGGTTTCTATTGTAACTTTTCAACATACAAAACGATGTAATATTTTAAGAGTTACTAGTTTTAAAAAGGCAAAAATAGTTTCATAACAAATGTGCATTACATTATAAATAAAATAAATTGTTGGTACATTCATAACTAAGTTAGTATCCGATTAATGGATGAAACTAATTAAATCACCTCTTTAATATATAATTAGAAATTTTATCACACGCATACATGTATTTAAAATGAAATTCTAACGAAAAAATGAAATTAAGAATATTAAATAAATACAATTATTTATTATTGTTTTGTTATTAATTTTAAGTTGGTGTCAAATTAATTTGTAATGCTAACTCAATTAACAACTTTATTAGTATACACAAATATATTTATTAAAGTTTCATATAAAAACTTAAAATTCTTTTAGTTTAAATGGTAAATGAAAAGATTTTATATATAGAGTGTTTTTGATTTGTTAAGTCTCATTATAAACAAATTTTTATTGATTTATAAAAATTAAAAAAACCCAAATAATCATAAAATTTATTTTGCAAAGTAACTTTTTTTTATTTATAATTTTCTAATTGAATTGATTACCAAAAGGCTTAATAAATAATATAGATATATATTCTATAGACAAAAATTATAATTTTCTATGTTGATTTGCAATTACTAAAATGGAGTTTTATTTTAGAGTTTGGAAAATTTTTAATATTTTTTGTAATGATAATTAGACCTGATCATGGGTAGAGCTGATCATGGGCCGGGCGGCCCGGCCCGGCCCGAAGGCCGGTTCGAAAAATGGGAGGGTTTGGGTAAAAATATAGGCCCGAAAAATAGGCTTGGGCAAAAAAACGAGGCCCGTTTAGAATACGGGCCGGGCCTCGGGTAAGAGTTTTGTGGCCCGGGCTCGGCCCGGCCCGACCCGAATTATATATTAATATATATATTTTTTATTTCTTAAAATTATTTTAAATTTTTAATATAACTATTTTTTATTATATTGTTAATTTGTGTATTGTTTTAGTATTATTTTTATTTGTTTTAATATTTGTTTTTATGTTTTTAAATATATTTGATTTATTATATTTTTAAATTTTTTTATTTAATAAAATAAGAAAAAAAATTAATATGGGCCGGGCCGGGCCGGGCTCGGGCTTAGTAATTTTATTTCGGGCCAGGCTTGGACAAAATTTTAGGCCCATATTTCGGGCCGGATCGGGCCCGAGCCTAGTAGATGGGCCTAAAATTTTATCTTGGCCCGTCCCGGCCCATGATCACCTCTAATCATGGGTCAATTCATCTATCTAGGCCTGAATGTTCATCTGAAAAGTGGGAAGATTTTGGTAAAAATATATGCTCGAAAAATAGATTTGGAAAAAAATAAGGTATGTTATTGGATCCGACTAGAATTTGACTATTTTTTTTCCTGCTACTGTTGTTTTGTTGTTTTACTACCATTTCACTATTATATTGTTAATATTTTATTGTTATTGTTTGGATATTGTATAACTCTTGTTTTATTGTTAATTTTGTGAATATTTTTGAAGAACTATTTTTGTGTTATTTAGGTATAAATTTTTTTAATGTATTTTCAATTTGTTGAGAAACATTTATTTTAATGATTTTAGTGTATTTGAAAGATTATATTTTTTAAATTTATTTTTATATAAAAAATTTAAAAAATTAATACGGACGGGCCAAACCAAGCTCGAATTTAACATTTATTTGGGTGAGACTTGAGTAAAATTTTAGCCTTTACATTAACAATATTGAAATCCTCGTTTTGTACTCCTTCAATACAACTTGGTAAATGAGTATATTTAGTATAAATAAATAAAATTACATTAATTTTAACTTATATTTTCCTTGAAAAGCAAAAAAAAAAGTATTTTTTTTTAATTTTATCAAATATAAAAATACATAAATATCCTTTAAACGATATTTGTTACACGTTATAGCAAATGAAATTTTGTTAATTTCCTAACTGAATTGGAAGCGGGTTGAATAATGATACCAATTCAATTCCCTCCTGAAATATACGGTGATATAGATGTATTTCAATTAATTTTACTGATTTCTAGTTTCTACCCTCGTACTTTATGATACATTAAATTAGGATGAAGCTAGAAATTTACTTTCGGGGACAAAATTAAATTATATTTTTAAAGGGGTTAAAGTATAATCATTGTATTAACATATTATTTCAAAAAATTTTAAGGGATTGTACAAAAATTTTACCATATTAAAGAGCTAAAGCACAATTTAACCATTATATTAACTTAAAGATTCAAAACCTTACAAGGACTACAAAGAAATTTCACCATTTGGTCCCGTCCCCGCTCTAAATCCTAGCATTCACATTTGAACTACAAAACGTGTTTTCAACGATTTCTTCGTATTTTAATTTTTTCTTTTTCCAACAGCAAGAGTTCAGATCCAAACTTGCGAACCTAAACACCCACATCCATAACTTCCTCCATTTAAAACTACATCAGCTCTTAAATCCTTCTAGAATCTTCGACTGATACAAATATTTTAATTATAATTTATATAAATTTTAATTTTTTTTCTAACATACAAATAATGTACCATAAAGATGATTTCGAGGCTAGGCTTGAAATTTTTATAAATTAAGTTATAGTCCAATACATGGACCATCCAAATGAATTTGAGTCTAGGTTTTAATGGTTTCACCGTATCAATTGGTGCTTCGTTGGTGTTCCAACAATAGATACGTGCGTTGTACACCAAATTTTAGTTTGCATGGGATATAGCGGGTTCGTAATGTGGAGGTGGAAAGTGATGACGTCATTCTCATTAACCTTCTCTAAAATAGTGTTGTTGTGGACAATAACTTTGTTGCGCTACAGATTTGCATGCGTTGTGTGAGCGTAATTGGAACTTATGTTTAAAGATATATTGGTTGTGCTTTAAATTAAGTTGATCGTCTATCACGGATCGATTCTGCCCAACTAAATGAGTTCTATGTTTTCCATACAACTCCGATGTTGATTGAACTTTTGTTGGTTGCTTATCAAACAATTATGTATAAAAAGGGACATTCATTCTCCTTTCACGTAACACACCCAAATCATGATTTTTTTTAAGAATAAATCTCAAAATTATAAATGAATTATAGTTTAATGTGCAATTGTATACATGAACTTTGATTTTGTGCAACTTTATATATAAAATTTTGATTTGATCCAATTCTTATAAATTATTAACACAATTAATGATATAACATCATTTTATATTTATATATTACATACATAAATAATTATATTTATCTAATATAAAATTTTTTTTGCTTAAACACATTCGACGTTTTGCGTTGAAAGGGACTTCATATGGAGTCTAATTGCCGTCTTTGCGGAGCGGATTTGAAACATACCGATTATATATCCCATAGGCGCCCTTCTGTAGTTGGTATTTGGGAATCTGTAGGTAGGCGATTTGGGTTTCAATTTGATGACAAACATGAGTTCGTGAGTTGGTTGTTCACCAACATCAATAAGAAGATCCCGGTAAGTCATGGTTGTAATTGGAATTCTTTGTTTCCTTTATTGTTATGGAGTATTTGGAAGGCTCGGAATGATTTAGTTTTCTATGCTAAAACCCCAAGTGTGGATGCTATTCTTGCTTATGCTACTAAACTTGCCTGTGAAGTGGGGCTGGTGTATTCTTCATTCGTGAGTTTAGGTGGTGCTTTAGGTCAAATTGTGAAGTGGAAACATCCTTCGGAGGGTGTGTTTTTGTGAAAAAAAGGAACTATATTTGGTGCACATTTGAAACACAATTAAAGTATCCAGTGTATAATTGCACCAAATTAAAGTTTACGTATACAATTGCATATTAAATCAAAGTTCATGTATAATTTTGAAATTTATCCTATTTTCTTCTTCTTCTTTTTTTTTTTTGCATTTCGTCAATATGGTTAGATATCAATTTTGGTCCCTCTAATATACCTAAATTTGAGATTTTATATATTTTAATTTTAAACATAATTTGGTCTTTATATTTTTACAATGTTATTAATTAGTCCAAATAGTTAATATCTTTAATTTTTTGGTTAAAATGTTATGTGGTTATATATAATTTGAATACTCTAAGAATTTTAGAAACTGGCACGTGGTTTCTCATTTCTTTTAGGCTTGCGTTGCTTTCTGAACGTCATAAAACAATGATCAAATTTTAATTTTGACCTTTAAACTATGTTTAAACTTGAGATTAAATCTATATACATTATTATTTTTATCATAGTTTAATCTTTGTACTTCTAAAATGTAATCATAACTGGACCTCAAATTTTAAATTCAGAAAATAAAGGACTATATCCCTGAAAATAAAAATAGGGGCTAAATTTCAAATGTAGGTAATATATAAGGACTTAAAACATATTTAACCACTCTATAACTTAAAACAAACAAATAAATTATGATAGTATATTATAATTTTTATAATTTTTTTAATATAAATATTTTAAATCCCTCTATTTGAATTTGTTAATATAACTGTTTGATATTTCTATCAAATTTTGCCAAGCAGTATATACTTACCATCCAAAACAAAACCTGAGTAGAATTATTAAAATATTAATAATGCATATCAAATTATAGAAAATTTGTAAAATTAATATAAACTTAGGATCCTTATTATATTATAACTAAATTATATATATTTTTATTATTTTATTTATTATTAAAAACAAATATATATGATTTCTCTAACAAATTCAATCTCTGCGAGAAAAACACAGAGGAAAAGGAAATAAAAAGGAGAAGAAGAAGAAGAAGAAAATGACAACAATGGCGAGGACAAGCACTGGCCTCGCGTACCCGGATCGATTCTATGCGGCGGCTTCTTACGCTGGATTAGACGGATCTCTCAGTTCCAACAACAACGACGTCAGCTCCAGGTTCTCAAACGAGGTCGCTTTGATCCTCTACGCCTTATACCAGCAGGTCATTTCACCATTTTCATTCTCTCTATATCTGTTTCATTGGATCTGGTCTTCTCCGATACGCAACCGGTTTGCTTCTGCTGATTTCTCTTTATTTGAATTGCATTCCCGGCAACGTCGTATTTATCTTGTTTCAGCTAAGGATTCCATTCAATATATTGCTTTTGCATATAATTTGCATTTCTCATTCCGGAGCATTTTAAATGTAATTTTGGTAGATCTGGTTTTTGCGCTTTGAACTTGAGACAATTCTTATGGTGGTCTCCCGAACAATCGAAAAAGTATTTTGTTATTGAAATGGGAAAGTTATATTTCATTAGGTTATTAATTTTCTGCATTATATATGTGATTTACAGGCTACTATAGGTCCTTGTGATGTTCCGAAACCAAGTTCGTGGAATCCTGTCGAACAGAGCAAATGGAAAAGGTCTGCAAAGCTCATTTGCTGCTATGTCTAGCATTGCCTTTATGGTTCTTTGTGTTGTTGTATGTAACGGAATAATGTCATAAAATAAGGCATTTTAGTATGGTATGCTTAGGGTGGTAATGCTTGCGTGTGTTTACAGTTAGCTATTTTAGTTTGATATGCTTATGCTTGGGGTGGTAGTGTTTTGTTTCATTTGCTCAAAAGTGGTGTTAATGATAGTAATGTTGATTCAAAGAGATGTGAATGAATAGGTTATATATAGGAGTGGCCATTTACTTACGCACATTTGATGTTGTTTAGTTGTGTCAATACTAGGTAACATTGCAGCACTGTGCTGTATAGTTTATGCATCTTAATTCTAGTGCCCCCCCCAAAAAAAAATTGCAGTACTTCTGTGTTTATTTATGTTTATTGGTCTGGATTGGTCTAATTTTTCGTCTGCCATATATGCATGCTTTTTTTTATGTGTAGCACAAGAATTTGGATAGTTCACAAATTTATTATATTTCAGATGGATGTGATCTATAGCATTTTTTCCTTCATTTGATAATTGTTCTTCTCCTAAAGCCTTTTATTATTTATATATAGCTGGCAGCAGCTTGGTAACATGGCTACTACAGAAGCCATGCGTCTCTTTGTGAAAATATTGGAGGTATAGACCAATAACATTCTGCTTTTTTTTTTCTTAATTTTATTTTTTATATATATGAATCGGTATAGTTTGATATAATTGTTTTCTATTTTATTCCTCATTCATTGACTTCTCGTCCAGGAAGAAGATCCGGGATGGTATTCAAGGGCTTCTAACTTTGTTTTGGAGCCTACTATAGATGTACAAATGAATGTAAGATGTTTTCACCGTTCCTGAAGTATGATTTTACCATTTTCAAATGTCTTCTATTTTCATAGTTTTGCTGGGTGACGTTACCATTTTAACGGCATTTAACTTTGTCTAAGAGCCTGTTCCCAACTTTTGAATAATTTTCAGTTTTGAGATACTTTAATTTGATTTTCATCTGGTTTTTTGCATAATTGTTGTTTTTAATGTACTTATCGTTGAACCGAGGGAAGCCAAGTTCCTTAATAGAAGATGCTTGTCTTTGATATGCTTGTTGTTCTATGTACTTGCTTTACCCACTTAACTTGTATGCATGTTCATAGCATTATTCAAAATTTGAGCCTATTACTGAGAATGGGAATTCTTTTGCTGAGACAAAGACCATTTCTGCTGAAAATGGTAGCCTGGTGCAAACTCAGGACAAAGATGTTATATCAGAAGGCCTTGGTTCGGTTGTCATATATGATACGTGGATTCCTCCTCCAATAACCGGTCAACATCCCAAAGCTCGATATCAAGTATTGGCATCTCTATCATTTAAATACCCACCCTTTCTTCTTCTTCTTGCCTTTGTCCTCATCTAAGCACATTTACTCTTATTTTTCAGCATGGAGCAGCTGTTGTGCAGGAGAAGATGTATATATATGGTGGAAACCATAATGGCCGTTACCTTGGTGATCTTCATGTAAGTAAATTATTTACATCAATATGCAATATATGTGCATCCTGATATGTAATGTTCTAATTTTACGTTTTATATCCTAATAAAAAAATAGTTTGTTCTATAGTTTTCGACCTGAAACAAAATCTTACTAAATTATGATTATCAGTTCCAGGCTGTTACTGGAAAGCTTGGATCTATTTCTGTAGTCTTGATAACCTGGATTCTTTGTTTCTAAATTCATGCACCATTAAAACTACACATGATGGCTTTCCCCCCTAATTTGAGAAGTGGTTCAGGTTCTAGATTTTAGAAGTTGGACTTGGTCAAAGGTAGGAACAAAGGCTGTGGAATCACCATCTCCAGTAAACATAGCCCCATGTGCTGCCCATTCACTGGTTAGTAGATAAATGACTTTCTTTTTTATTTTCTTTTGGCCTTGCAAAAAGCAATCCTCTGATGGAAAGACGTACATCTCTTTAGAATCTGTTTTCTGAAAATTCTTGTATTTGCTATTGTCTTACTGTTATCATTTGACTCTATTTCTTCTTATCTTCTTTCCCTATAGATACCATGGGGGAACAAGCTTCTTTCAATTGCTGGCCATATGAAAGATCCTTCTGAAACTATCCAGGGTACTTGACTCTGTCCCCTTATAGTATTTTAAAGAGTAGATGGCTTTATTATTCATCTCGTCCTTTCTTTTGAAGACTTATTTACTGTTCTGTATTTCTATGGCAGTGAAGGCATTTGATCTGCAAACTGGTACCTGGTCAATGTTAAAGACTTATGGCAAACCACCGGTATTTTATCTGTTCTTCCTCTTGACTACCTCTCCTCCTGTTTCATCTAAAATATTTCTGCAAACTAAAATTAAAAAAATTAGTGGGTTCATGGTGTCTTGTGTTCTTCACAAAGATGTATATCAGCCTTCGATTTTGAGTGTTTCTGAAATAGTGACAGACTGCCAGTGGGCTTGATCTTCCTTGTTAATTGTATTTAAGAAACTGGAAACTGAATCCATATAATGTTGATTGCTGGGCAATGTTAGTTTTTGAACTTGTTAATGTGGTTGAACAAAGACTGGATGCAAACATGTAAAAGGAAAAATGTGAGTTGCATATGCCTGTTCCCCCATTATTTTCCCATTTGTTGAATGTTTCTCTGAAATTCTTTTGCCAATATGTTACAAGCTTTTAGCTTATCTTTGTGAGTTCCTTGCAGGTCTCTCGTGGAGGTCAATCTGTGAACCTTGTTGGAACCACCTTGGTGATATTTGGTGGACAGGGTGCAAACAGAACACTCTTGAATGATCTATATATTCTTGACTTAGAAACCATGACTTGGGATGAAATTGATGTCGCGTAAGATTATTTTGCCAATTTTATTCATGCATTATCCCTCCACACACATTATTTGATGTCTGAACATTATTGTTAAATATGTTGTACTGGCTTCTCTGAAGCCGATAACATTGAGATTGTAATTGAAATGATATTTGCTGTCTTCCAAAATCTCAACAGCTGTCATTGAAATAGGATCTTGTTGCATAGTCCCAGCGACCTAGTCTGATTAAGGTTCAATATCATAGCAGCTAAGAATCTGCTGTTTGAATTTCAATCTGGTTCATAAGGTTAACTTGTGATCAAAATTTAATTCTTAATTAGGTCAACTTCAGTCCTGATAAGTACTTTATATTTAAATTTTCTAAAAATTGTTGTATTAAACTGATTTTGAAGTACTGATCCAAAATTACCACTCATGCTTGAATTCCTTTATTTTTAGATACATTGACATTGGACATGAAAAGTACTATTGTGTTATTTGACTCGAGCATATTTTCTACAAATTATTATGGATCCCACCTGTTTAAAGATGTAGTTTTATGAAGTAAGGGAGTGCTTGATTTAATCCTCTTGAACTTTTATTTTGAGCAGTCCCTTGCATCCAATTATTTTATAGATTGGAAGAGTGTTAGGAACAACTGCAGGTCTAACAAAGAGCGTCATTTGAAATTGATATTCCTTGGTTACTCTTAACGTCTGTTTATCTTCATTGCCATGCAGTGGGGTAGCTCCATCACCAAGATCTGATCATGCTGCTGCAGTACATGCAGAGCGTTATCTTCTTGTTTTCGGTGGGAGTTCACATGCTACTTTCTTCAATGATTTGCATGTCCTTGATTTGCAAACTGTAAGATAATTTCACTTTTCAGTTTTCTCATTTGCTTGTCTGAGGAATTAATTTCTTTATCTTTCCCTTTTTTTTTTCTTTTCTTATTTATTTATTTGGGTTTGTAGATGGAATGGTCAAAACCTGCACAACTAGGTGAGTTACCAACTCCTAGAGCTGGTCATGCAGGAGTGACTATTGGGGAAAACTGGTTTATTGCTGGAGGTGGAGACAACAAAAGCGGTAAATGCTTAGTTTTAGTGTTATTATACTGTCAGCATTTGATATGACAATAAGAAAAGCTTGACGGATTGGTTGTGTGAAAAAGCTTACTTCTATCACTACTTATTCTTCGTTGTTTGTCCTTTTCTCTTCCTCCAGGGGCGTCAAAAACTATAGTCCTTAACATGTCTAGCTTCGTTTGGTCAGTTGTGACATCAGTTGAAGGAACTGTTCCTCTTGCTAGTGAGGTATTTTACATTTTACGAATGCTTATTGTGTTCAAAATTCTGTGCATGTGGCAAATCTCTTTTTGCATTGCTTAATCATATGTATATTGTTTCAAATGTGTCGGGACTGCTGTAAAAGTTTAAACTTCTGAATCTTGATATACAAGGGTTGTTAGACTTTCTGCATATGTTGTGCTTCTCTGTAATGATTATGATCATTTGACTTGATTATCAATAATAATTTTGACATGTTTTTTTCTCATCTATTTTACTTACGACTCAGGTGTAAGTTTCAGATATCGGTATGTTCAAATTATTCTAAGTTTTTTCATGTATTTATAGTATCTTTTACGGGTCATATTTTCCCATACCTATGTTCTAATAAGTGTTGGACATGGTTACTTAAAGGAAAAATGAAGAGTCAGAGCAACATAGGTTCTCATCAATTAACTTCATCGACTTCTTTAGCTTGTAAGCTTAAAAGCAAAATTACTGTTGCATGGAAATAGTTCAAAATTTCTGGATATTGCGCCTCTCTGCAGTATGTTGGTTGATGCAAAGAGTACATAAAATTAAATCTGATTTTCTTATTTTAGGGCTTGAGTCTGGTTGTGGGCTCCTTAAAGGGTTATGATATACTTGTATCATTTGGAGGATATAATGGGCGTTACAACTGTGAGGTAGAGACATTTTAGCCTCGTTTCTCCAACTTTGTTGATCGCTTTGTCTCTATTTTGATCTGTTATGTTTTGCTTCCAGGTTAATATTCTCAACCCAAGTTGTAAGTTAAACTTACAATCAAATATTACAGAGGCTCCTTCTGCTGTGCATAATGCCACTAATCCTACCAGAGATCTGCGGTCCGAATTTGAAATTGGACAAGGAAAAATACGAGAAATTGTTATGGATAATGTCAACTCAAAGCCCACTGTATGTTATATTTTGCTTCCGCATTCAACATTCAAAACCATTTAAGTTTATTGGAGATCTACTGGTTGAAATCTTCTGATATAAAGTACACACGTGCCATATTTGATAGAGCGGATTTATTATATTTCGCAACATTCGGAAGCAACACCTGAAATTTTCTTTCAACCTCTACAAAATTTTTATCAAGTCTCGAAGTTGTAAATTTTATGTCAATATTTTTCTTCAGCTCAAGTTTTAGATTATGTGCAGATATCCGAATGTGAGAAGACTAACGAACGCATTATAGCAACACTTAAGGTGGAAGAGCAAGAACTGGAATCTTCACTGAGCGAGGAGAAGTTACAGTCTCTCCAGCTAAAGCAACAAGTACTGGAAGCCGAGACTCGAAACACGGAATTGTACAAGGTATTAATGTCTTAAATTATGATGTCATTGGCAATGGCAAGTCATGTAGCTTTCTTTAACAGTTTCAATTGTTCGCTAGTCCGAAACAGTGGTGTACGTCTTCCTGTACATTTTTTCTCACTTGATTCCATTTACATCTTAGGAGCTCCAATCCGTACGTGGTCAACTTGGCACTGAGCAGTCAAGATGCTTCAAATTAGAGGTATAATCGGAGTCAAAAGAGCAATCCCATTACTCATACTCCCTGCTTTCATCTGTTTCCTCCTTTTAAAACAACCATTCTAAATGCACCAATTTCAGTTTTCTTAAAAACTGCAGTATTCTTCTAATTCTCTTGAACCAACAGGTTGAAGTCGCAGAACTGCGACAAAAGCTTCAGACAATGGAAACACTAGAAAAAGAACTTGAATTCCTGCAACGACTGAAAGCTGCATCTGAACAAGCTGCCTTAAATGCAATGCAGAGGCAGGGTTCGAGCGGTGTTTGGGGTTGGCTTGCCGGTAACCCTCCAGAACATACCGCCATCGATGACAATGCCTGAAAATTCAATTGAAAGGCCCAACTAATGATGGCTAGATTCTTTATTTTTTTTTCTCATTAATCATTTTTTTTCAACTTAACCCTATTCTTTCTATGATGGGAATAATATTTATATCTAATTAGGGTTTTTTGGCATGAATAGATGTCCCAATAGATTACAGTCTCACAGCTTATTATTATACATTTACAGATCGCCGGTGCGGTTGTTCCATTTGTTTTTTGCGCAAGTTTTATCCTAATTTGTATTCAAAATATTATGTTATTTTTTAATTGAAAATATAGGTTTGAAATGTTTGCCTATGGTTTTATTCTGTTTCTGTGATATTATTTAGGGTATGTTTGGTTAATGAAAAATGGCATGCTGGTTAAAAGGAAATTAAGTTAATATTTCTTGAAACCCAATTTCGGTGGAATAAATAGTCTTTTTAGTTTAATGGTAAGATTGAGATCTCACATTTAAGTTTCATTAGATACAAACTACTTTACTATTGGTGCATTTCATTTATATTTATTTTTTTATAATAAAATAAGTTTTTGGGTGGATGGATCCAACTTCAAAACAAACTTAAACATAAAAAAATATTTTATTATCAGACATCGATCTGACTTGATTCGACCCATGTATCCCTCTAATAAATAACATCCATGCAATGAAATATCACTCATATAGTCATGCTTAGACTTGTTTGTCAGCTTAACAAACTCAAGTCGAGTTTGGATAATAATTTTTTACATTTCAAACTAATTTCTATTTAATATAAAATAGAATTTATATGTTAGTATTTTTATTTTTTTTAAAGCAATATTGGATTGGATAGAAACAAGAAAAAAAATACAAAACAAGGGCCCAGAGTCAAATGAAAAACAGGCCCAAATAAAAAACAAACAACAGAAATAAAAGCAAGCCTACCCACATACTTCGAAAAGAAAAAAGAAAATGGAAAGTCACTCTCTATCCAATCAAATTGGCACCTGGATTCTATCAATCATCATTTAATTTTCATTAATTGCTGTTACCAGATACCTAAGGAATAGCAGTTTCCAAAACGAAAAATCAAAAACCTTTGGCTGCTATGTAAAATCTAATGATAAAATTATAATTTAAAATTTACACTATAATTATATTTAAAACTTAATTTTTTAATTTATCAAATATTAAGTGTAATTATTGTAAATTTCTAGTTAAATCATTACATTAAAAATTTTGAATATAAATCTTATCAGTTTAGATATATATTTAATTTATAGATAAACAATTTGGTAATTATTTTTAGGATAAAACTTAATAACATGTTAACTTTGATTTAAAATAAATATTTAAAAATCATGAAACAAATAAGATATTTCCATAACAGTGAAAATAATTTCGTTTTCCATTATAAATTTTGTATTTTGGATAATTTTTTTAAATTTATATATATTATTTATTGTTAACACATAGTTGGCCCTCAATTTGTATAAAAAATTTAATCGTCTAAGTTTTTTTTTTTTTTGGACATAATTGATACTTGAATTTGTATTATATCTCCAGGTTAGTACCTTAGCACTAGCATTATTAGTTTATACTGGTATGATATTGATAACCAATAATTCACTAGTGATACGTGACAACCTCTTAATATACCACAAGACGAGTATAAATTTTAAAAACTAGACATTTCTTTATAAATTAATAAAAAAAAGTGTCGAGTTTATTTTTATGTGAAAATTATATTTTTAATTTTTTTAAAATTTAAAATTTATACGTGTCACGTGATATATTAAGAGACTGTCATGTATCACCAATGGATTGGTTATTAGTGTCATATCAGTATAAACTAATGATGTTTATGCAAATCTACCAAGTGATAGAATATAAGTTCAGGGAATAATTAAGTCTAAAAAAAAACCATTTAGATATTTTTATACAAGTTGAAGACCAAACGTATTAACCCTATTGTTTATGATATAAGCAACCGTTTGCCTTTTGTTCGTCAAACCGTTTTCAGTTTTTCTTTTCATTAAAATCATGCAATTTAGGTGTTTAGAAATCGATGTTATTTCCGCCCACGATCTCAATGTCGACGATCATTTCCGCACTATGGCCGTTTACGCCGTCGTTTCAATCGAAAGTGATCACACTTAAGCGCAAAGGACTCCAATCGGCACAGGCCGTGGTTCAAACCGCCAATGGAATCACACCGTGAAATTCAAAGTCGATGAAGCCACCGTCCGTCGGGACCTCCTCACCGTCGCATTCTGCCTTAAATCCGATTGTGAGATCGGGGTCCTAGAAATCGGTGCGGCTAAAGTCTCCGTCAAGGAACTGCTTGATAATGACCATCGAAACGCAATCAAAGCCGTACCGATCTCTTTGTATGGAACTACTAAAGGTATGTTGAATTTCAAATACAAGTTCGGTGACAAGTGTAACAAGGTTGTTCCGCCATCTTCGTTTAAGGCGGATGGCGCCAAGAACTTTGGAAAAAATAGGAGGAAACCGCCAACTATGATGTATCCACCACTTCCGATGATGTATCAGATGGCTACAATGGGGTATCTGCCAATGTACCCACCGCATGCAAATGGTAATCCAGGGTGGAGCTGCTGGTACCCTCCGATGGCAGATTATCCTTACCCTCGGCCGCCTGGCAGTGGATATCCGCCATATGGATACCAACAGCCACCTTTTCGAGGTCATGGATATGGTGGAATGCGGGGTGGTGATTATTTCGAAGATGCTCACGAAGATTAATTTTGAAGATTATTTCGAAGATGCTTATGAAGATTTTGCAGATTATTTCGCAGATGCTCATAAAGATTTTCAAGATTATTTTAGAAGGCTTTTCGTCTTAATAATTTTATTTGCTATTTTATGTTTGTTTTTCAGTTTTCTTGCATTTGATTCGAGTTTTTCAAGAATATGAAATTTGAATTGAGAGTGTTTATGAGGGATTTTATTTCAGGCTTTCCTTTCGCACTATTACGGATACGAAAATAATGAAAAAAGTTGGATTCAATTGTCAACTGCTCCTATCGGACATAGGATTGACTACGGATTCGAGCCATATACACATGGTTTCATAAAACCGTACGATTCTCCCGATCTAAATCAAGCAGGTTTTACATGAAGAAGGTTTGCCTCAGCATGTTCTATTCGATACGAGTAGGAGAAGCGGTATTCTTAAAAAAATAGAGAAATCAGAACCAAGTCAATATGATACGGATCAGCCTCTTCTTCTTGCGCCAAAGATCTTACCATTTCCGAAGGAACAGGAGTTACATCTCTTTTCCAGTTCCATTTAAGTTTCCACGACCCTTTTAAGACCCCGAAATTTTGACAAATTTCTTTTCTTTTCTTAGGAACACATACAAGATTCGTCACTACAAACAGGATAATGGTAACCCCACGATTAATTACTTCATTTATGAATTTCATAGTAATAGAAATACATGTCCTACTGAAACAGAATTTGTAACTTGCTATCCTCTTGCCTAGCGAGCAAGGATTTACCTCCGTGGAAAAGATGATTCATTCGGATCCGCATGAAAGCCCAACTCCATTGTTGTATATTTGAAAGAGGTTGACCTCCTTGCTTCTCTCATGGTACAATCCTCTTCCCGCTGAGCCCCCTTTCTCCTCGGTCCACAGAGACAAAATGGAATGTAGGACTAGGACTGGCGCCAACAGTTAATCACGGAAGAAAGGACTCACTGCGCTGGGATCACTAACTAATACTAATCTAATTTAACTAATACTAATCTAATATTAATAGAATAGAATACTAATCTAATACTAATAGAATAGAAAAAATAGAATAGAAAATACTAATATAAGAGAAAGAAAAGAACTGTCTTTTCTGTATACTTTCCCCGGTTCCGTTGCTACCGCGGGCTTTACGCAATCGATCGGATCATATAGATATCCCTTCAACACAACATAGGTCGTCGAAAGGATCTCGGAGACTCACCAAAGCACGAAAGCCAGGATCTTTCAGAAAATGGATTCCTATTCGAAGAGTGCATAACCGCATGGATAAGCTCACACTAACCCGTCAATTTAGGATCCAATTCGGGATTTTCCTTGGGGGGTATCAGTAAGGAATTGGAATGTAATAATATTGATTCATATAGGAGGAAAAGGTTCTCTATTGATTCAAATGTTGTACCTATGGAATAGGGATAGAGAAAGAGGAAAAACCGAAGATTTCACATAGTGCTTTTGATCGAAAAATCAATATGATTTATTTCGTACCCCTCGCTCAATGAGAAAATGGGTCAGATTCTATAGGATCAAACCTATGGGACTTAGGGAATGATGGAAAGGAATAAAAAAAAAGAAATCAAAAAAAGAGGGGAAAAAATAATAAAAATAATAAATAAGTAAATAAAAATGAAGTAGAAGAACCCAGATTCCAAATGAACAAATTCAAACTTGAAAAGGATCTTTCTGATTCTCGAAGAATGAGGGGCAAAGGGATTGATCGAGAAAGATCTCTTGTTCTTATTATAAGATCGTGTGATTGGATCCGCAGATGTTTGGTAAAAAAATCTTCTCTTTTGAGAATAATCAAAAATGGAAAGTGTTCAATTGGAACATGAAAACGTGACTGAATTTGTCCTAGTTACTCTTCGGGACAGAGTGGAAGAAGGGAGGAGATTCTCGAACGAGGAAAAGGACCCAATGACTTCGAAAGAATTGAACGAGGAGCCGTATGAGGTGAAAATCTCATGTACTTATGTATAGTGTATTTAATGATCTCAAAATAAAAATTATTAATTTATTTATTTTTTAAAAAAATGATAATAAATATAAATTATATTTAATTCATAAAAATCTGTAAAATTATACAATTTTATCAATCAATACTCAAGCTTGAGATATAATCGAGCCCAATTAAGCTTGTTTATCAATTTTTATACTCGAGCTTAACTCAATAATTAAATTTAGGGTTAATAATATATATTAAGGGTAATAACATAATTTAATAATATAAAAATATGAAAAATTTGATAAGGCTTGTAGGTTATTCAAACCAAGTATTACTAAACTTGAATTTGTCTCAACCGATAGCTCAGCATAGCTCAAGCTCGGCTCAATAAGTCGAACTCAAATAACTTACAAGCACTAGTGTCTCATTTACACCTTTAAAAGCAAACTACATTTTTTTGTGATTTTTATTTTTATTTTTTAATTTTATTTTGTAAAGAGAGAAAACAAATACTATGAGATATGAGATTTAAATATTTAATTATATAAAAATGAAAAAGTTATAAATGGATAAGTATAAACATAAATAAAATATATAAATGTATAAATAAAGTAATAGCTAATAATTTTAATATAAAATAATATGATATTATCTTTGAGTAAATAAAATATTAAAAAATTAAATTATTATAAAATATATAAAAATAATAAATTTCGAATATTATCTTGTTCAGTTTTAGTTTATTTTACCATCACAGTCATGTTTATATTTAAACACATATCTCATCATAAATTTTAATCTCACCACTACTATAATTTATAAGCAAACCAAAATCAATTCCACCACCCTTTTAAATGTAGCTAAGTCAATATATTTTTATCTTTTAATATTTTGATAAATCTAGAATATATATTATTTCAACAATAAAATTTGAACTCAAAACATTAAAATTTTTACAATATTAACCTTTTGCTATTTTAATCAGAGTTGTATCTTGAATGTGCCATAAAATGTTTTAATTTTGTATGATTTTTTTTATGTTAAAGCCATATTTGGTTTGTATTTTTTTAATAAATTTATTAAATAAATTTTCACTACCATAATCTAGTTTTATTTAAATAAAACTTTGTACCACATTGAAATAAATCATTGGTAGTCAATTAAACTCTTACTCTTTTACTTTTATCCAGCTAAGCTTTAAAAAAGTAAATTATCACCCATTATATTGTATATTAAAAATATCTATAATTTAATATTATTTAAAATATTATGTGATTCCTTAAAATAACTATAATTTCAGTTGGCATCGATATTATTTTCAGTATAGGAGAATGTAGATTCGAGTGTACCGAAACGTATTATTCTCCTATTTAAGTGTTGTTGAGAGATTATAAGTAGTTCTAGATATTGTATCAAGACTAGAAATCGTAATGTTTCACTAATATAAAAAGAAGTAAATCAAGAAAAGAAAAACCTACACGATAGTCGCATAATTATATATTGCTATTTTGGTAATTCAACTATAATTTTTTTTTTGATATAGTCATTAACATTTCTTTCTAAATATATATATATTTTGTCACTCTATCTTTTAGAAAGGCTAATGAGATCTTTTTTATTAGCATAATAATAAATTTAATCATTCAATGTTTATGTATTTTATCAATTTAATATTATTTTAAAAAAATTTATTAAATTTAATTATTAACATTTACGATTTTTTCTCTTAAATTAATTTTGATTCTCAAAATAATTCAACACTTAAAAATTAAAAAAATTTACTTTTGAAAAACCCATATCTTCCATTTCAGTTTCAACCCAAAAAAGCAAACAGTATATAAAAATTTCTATGCAACTTTAAAAATTAACTTCTCAGATGGCAAAACCAGCCATTTGATTCATCCAACTATTCAGTGAAATACGCAGAATTTTCAGTTTTTGAGCACTGAAAATCAACAGAAAACTTTAGTGAAAAGTTTCCTATTATTTTTTTTTAAATCGTGACTAAATAATGTATATAATATTAATAATTACATTTATTAAATTATCAAAATTAAAACTAAATTAATAAAATAAATATTGTTGGTTAAATATGTTATTATTATGGTAATAAAAAAAATAACCGGCCTGTAAGAAGGACCTGTTTAAACGACACGATTTTACTCTGATTTGTAAACTAATTGGCTTTATTTAAATATTGATAAAGCGATTAAAGGTGAGTCAGGGTTTCCACCTACTGGGGGAGTATTGCACGATCAGGATAGGGGCTGGATTTTTAGATACAATTACTATCTAGGGGAGTGTTTAGTTTTTTATGCCGAACTTTGAGACATTTTGGATGGTCTGATTTTTTTACAGGGACGAGGGTATGATAGGGTGTTGGTTCAAGTTGATAGCTTAAAGGTGGTCAAAGCCATTGAAGATGGACATTCGACTGATTCGAACTCTGACTTGGTTAAAAGGATTCAAAATATTTTACAGAATGAAGGGCAATGGCCGTTAAGGTATGTCCCTATGAAGAATAATAGAGTTATTAACAATTTTATCTTTAGATAGAGTGAGTGGTTCATTTATTCTTGTTAACTCGATGTAGTTATTTTGTTGTTTACTAAAAAAAAATCAAATTCCAAAATTTAAAAAATCTGTACTTAAATAAAAAAATTTATAGTTAAATTATTAAAATAGAAACTGTTTTAACTGATTGATTAATTGTATAATACTATAATTTAATTGTCTATTTTAAGGTTCAGCTCTAGTGGTTAAATTAGTTAAGTGGTTAATTAATTCATCAATTTTCTTACTCAATCAATTTATTCGATTTAATTAAATAATTTATTAAAAAATTAAAAAAATGTATTAAATATAGTAAAAATTATTCATACTGGGTTATTGATAAATTGGCCCAACCTCTTATTTCAGTCCACTATCCCGGTTGGACCGATTCTAGATCTGTCTCGTAAATTGTAGAATAATATAATATAAGATATGCTTAAACAGATTATCTTAAGAAACCGCACCGAGTAGAATTGAACAGACGCGGAGAACAAATTCTCGTTTCCACTTTCCCACCCAAACTCTATCACTTTAAAACCCCTCTTGAATGGCGGTTCCATACGATCATTCCTCTTTCTTTCCTGTTCTCCACCTTTTATTTCCCTCTATATAAATACATAAGCCCTTTTTCGCTTCTTTGTTCATCAACCCAATTTCAATTTATACAAACCCTTTAATTCCTTCTTTCTTTTCCTTCCTTTCGATTGATTTTCAGAGAAAACCATGGAGTTTAGACCTTTAGAAATCAAAGTTATCTCCGCCAAGGATCTTAAAGACGTCAATCTTTTCACTAAGATGGACGTTTACGTCGTCGTTTCGATCAACGGTGATTCTCGCACAGCGCAAAGGACTCCGGTCGACAAGGACGGTGGTTCAAACCCAGAGTGGAATTACACCGTGAGGTTCACCGTCGATGAAGCTGCCGCCCGTCAGAATGGGCTTACCGTCGTGTTTACCCTTAAATCACAACGTCAGCTTGGAGATAAGGATATCGGTACGGTTCAAGTTCCCGTCAAGGAATTGCTTGATAACGGTGATGGAAACCGGAAAGGTCAAAATAATCTAAGTTACGCTGTTAGGTTGGCTAATGGTAAAGCTAAAGGTGTGTTGCATTTATCTTATAAGTTCGGAGACAAGTTCACGCAACCGCCGGTTACGGTGGCTGGCGCCATGACCGTTGATAAGCAGTGGGGGAATGAGAAGCCAGTTATGGCGTATCCACCACCAAGCTCAGGATACATGGATAAACCAGCAATGGCCTATCCACCGCCTGCAACTGGGTATCCAGGGCCGAGCTCCGGATACCCTCCTTCACACGGAGCATATCCGCCGCCACCCCAAACGGCAAGTTATCCTTACCCTCAACCTGGAGGTGGGTATCCGCCTTATGGATACCAACAGGCACCGGTTCAAGGGTATGGATATCCGGGTCAAGGTGGATATTATGGCTACCCTCCGGTGCAGAAACCGCAGAAACCTAAGAAAGGCAGCGGCGGCATGGGAGCGGGGCTAGGATTGGGGTTGGCCGGTGGATTGTTGGGTGGAATGTTGATCGGTGATATGGTCGGAGATGCTTATGAAGCTGGTCTTGAAGATGGTTTTGATTTTGATTTTTAATTGCCATTTTTATGGTTTTTTTTTTGTTATTGAATATTTGGCATACAAATAATATGAAATTTCATACATAATTAATAATATACAAATATATATAAGTCTCTTCTTTAACATTTTTTTATTTGAATTGAAAAATTAAATATCTTAATGAATTATTAGCATTATAAATTATGATTAAAGCTTTTTAGTTAATACCATTTAATTCAATACAATTCATTTGAAAGAAGAATCAATTATCAAAGTAATTTTATAATTTTTATCTCATAAAATAAAATAAATTCTTATCTTAATAACAAAAAAAAAAGTCGCCTTAATTGATTTTACAATCCTTTTATCTCATATTTACTAAGATAAATTCTATCTTAATTGTTATTATAAATTTAGATTTAATTGTTATTATAAATTTAGATTGGTTTCGAATATATATTCGACCTACGAAAATAGTATATAATAGAAAATATGTATATGTCATGTATGACATAACGTGAATAGTTTAATAAAATTTAAATTTTATATGACATAACGTGATTATGTATAATAAAACTTGAACTTACCTGAATAGGTATGATAAAATTTGAGCTTAAAAAATTTTAAGTACTCAAAATTTTAAGATTCCTATTCTAATTAGCAAGTCAAAGTCTCAATAATAATTACATATAATAAGATTTCAATTTGATTACTTAATCACTGAACACGTTCACCTAAACTAATAAGTCAAAGCTTCATTTGCCTTACATAATAAACTTACCTTCAACAGTTGTATGTAAAAAATATTATCATTTAAATGAGTTTTAATATACTATTTGGTACCTAAAATTGACGCTATTTTTTTAAATTTGATATTTAAATTTTTTGAGTCTAATTTGGTACCCAAACTAGACACTTTTTCTTAAGTTGGTCCTTAAACTTTTTGAGGTCTAAGTTGGTACTTAATTATTTTGTTAGATTTGGTACTTGTCAAATATTTAACAAATTACTCTAATATATTAATAATGTTAATTTTTTATGTAGTAAAAATAATCAATGTATGACCGACATGTAATAGATAATATGATATTTTTTTTGTATTCATATGTTTAATTACTTTTAGTTTTATTTATTTATTTAATTATTTTATTAATAAAAAATAATGAATTTCTTTATTTAATATTAATTCGTTAAGCAAAGCTCAATACCTATTTTTTAAACATAAATTTCCTTTAATACTAAGTATATTTTTGTAACATAAGAAGAAAATCATCAACGTAAGTGTTTTGCTTAATTTTTTAACATTTAATAAATTTAGATACCAAGTTAAGAAAAAGATACTTCAAGTATTAAATTAGGCCAAAAAAAAGTTTTAAGTACCTAATTTAAAAAAAGAGTATCAAATTCAAGTAACAAATATTATATTAAGCTTTTAATTAAGGATATATTTTTATTGTTTAAGACTTATATAATAATAGATTAATGTTACAAATTTTGGGTGACAAAAAAGTAATGTTAAATGTTGGTATGCGTATATATTCCATTTGCTCTGGAATGTTTAATGGAAAGATGTTCAAATGGAAAACGAAGGGTTGATAAACAAAGGTCCTTTTTGAGTGGTAGACAAAGTTTATAGGTAAAAAGAGAGGTCCAAGTTGAAGATGAAGTTCCCCTAAAAGCTTTTATTCCTCCATCTCTTTGGAACAAAAAAAAAAAGAAAAAAACATTCGAATATGTATCAAACACGAGTATTTTAATAAAAACAAAAAGTTCGAAAAGTATAGCTCAAAGCCAAAAGCTTATTCTAAAGCATAAAAATATCACCATAGATTTAGATGTCAGTATCAAAAACTAAGTATGAGTATGAGTATGACATTGGTATGTATGTGTGTGTCTATATATCGAATGCAAAAGACTAAACATCAACAATTCGACAAAAACAACTTTCAACTTTATCTACCTAAACAAACTTGAATTTAACAGTCATTGCCAAGAATTTTCCCTCCCGAGTTCAGAGACCGGTAATAAAAAGGTATCCGACTACTGCTGTTTGACTTCGGCTTTCTTCTTCTGCCAAAGCCTGTCAAGAGCGCTATCGGCATCGCCCTGTAAAACCGAACAAAGTAGATAAATCTAAATGTCTTTATAAAGAACAAACTACAAGGTATGAACACAGAATCTAAATTCTTAAAGCAACCCTATGAAACAGCTTCCTGACTGGAACTACCTGGACCTTGTGCCGATCTGCAGGCAACTGGATATTTAAAACTAATGTTTCTCTCAACAAATTTGTAGATTGAAATAGATAAAACACATCGGCTTAAAGTCTCAACACAACAATGTAACTGCAAGTGTATCATTAACTAAGTTGCAGCTTAATGGCTTCTAGTCTTTTACGTGAACTTAAACATGACACAGATACGACAATGTGAGGCTGATCCGAAAATAAAAGATCACAGCAATAGCAAGTAATAGCAACAAGCAGAAACCTAAGAACATCCAAATACTTGTACGAATCAGCAGGCAATTGGACCATAAGCTGTGATACATTGTCTATTTCAGCGCCGTAAACATGAACGTTGCGAGGCAAATTTAAAGCTAATGTTTCTCTAGGTGAACGTGCAGATTAAATGGATACAAAAAAACAGTCTTAAGTTAAGCCATATCTCAAATATTTAATCAACATGAAAATGTACCCAGACATAAGCAACGATAATGAAATTTGCATAATATGGTTGAAACAAGGTCCGGATATGTGGCGGACACGGATGGCGGACACAATTACTTCAAGAAAAATAAAGAGTCGGAGCAACATAGCTAATAACAACCGAAAACAATCAAAAGGCTAGTTAAAAATCAATATTAAACCTGAGCACGGACAAAGCCGCAAAGAGCAAAGGTGGAGAATGTGCCAGTGTATCGGCCAAGCTCATCCAAATGACCGACATTGATCTGCACGGATGCGTGATCCTTTGAGGTGATGAGCCTGTTAGTGGCCGAGCTGCAACAACACAACAAAGAAAAATTACATATAAGCTTCCATTGTAAAACAAACGAACGCTATGAATGTACACGGGCGATAAGCCCTACAAAGCAAATTAAATACCATTTTCGGGGAATGTAAAGATCCATATTTTGACCTTCTTCGTTCTGCATCTTTGCAAATTGCTAAACCGAACAAGAAACGCAAAAAGCTCAAATCACCTAATAAAACACAGATTTAAATTCATTAAAAATGTTTAGAAAAACAGAAATATTGGAAAAGCTAACTAGATTTTAAACTTCAATTGCTCTGCAACTAAATTATTAATAGAAGTGCTAAAAGAATCTTTAAAAAAAGAGGGGGGGAACCAGATAGAAAGATAGAGGCCATACCTTGAAGAGAAAGAAAGGGGCGGCAATGAAAAGGGTGGTGGTGAGGTTTAGGGCTTTTATGTATAAAAAAGAGGTAACAGTTTCCTAGTAGGGAAGTCCGTCCAAGCTAGAGTTCTGACTGCCGCTTAAACATTAATAATAGCTATTATAATTAGATCTTTATTTATTTTTTATATTTTTTAAATAGAAAATCTGATAAAATATTATAATAATTCTTTTTATCAATAAAGAATATTCTTTATTATTTTTATATTTTCTTTGTTATTTATTCTTTCAATATCTATTTATTTTATAACAAATATAAAATTTTAGATAATCTTTTTTATATATTATTTTAAATTTAATAAATTTTCATTTATTAAAATTTTTGCATAGGTATTTTTCAACCGCTTGTAATATTTACACTCAATATTGATGGTGGTGTCTCAAAGGACATGGGTTACAAACCGGGTGAAGGGAGGAAATTTTTTGGTCAAAATTAAATTTTTATTTTTATTTTTAATAGTTTATATATTTATAATTTTTAAAAGATTAAATTATTTTTTTATTATTTTTAAGTGGTAAAATATAATTTTATCTTTATTAATTTAAATTTTTTAAAGGATTTAAATGAAAAACTTTTATTTTTTAGGGAGAGATACGTCACTGGTTACAAATAGACCTAATAATGGGTTTGGACACCTGACTTGGCCGGAAGGTCTAATCGAAAAGTAAAAGGGTTAAAGTAAGAAATTTAAGCCTGCAAAATGGGTTTGGATAAAAAAAGAGACATGTTTTCTAATTGAATTGGGTCTTAAATAAGTTTTTTTTGTCAGCCTGATCCGAATTTGTAAAAAAAAAAATGTTATTGTGTTCACTATTTTGATATCGTTTTACTATTATATTACTACTATTTTGTTGCTATTATTTGGATATTGTATAACTATTATTTTATTGTTAATTTTGTTACTATTATAAAAGTACATGTTTACTAAATTGCACCTATCTTAAGTTTATTTTAATATAAATAAGTTTTTAATTTCTTTTGGATTTATTGAAAAGTATTTATTTTAATATTTTTAGTGTATTTGATGTATTATATTTTTTAATTTTATTTTTATATAAAAATAATAATATAAAAATTTAATACGAGCGAATTGAGCTCAAATTTTAATATTTTTATCCGAATTAAGCTTAAACAAAATTTTAAATTATTTTTTAGGCTGGTCTAGCCCATGTTTACCTTTAGTTACAAAACAGTAGGTGTTTTCCCTGATCATGTTGGATAGTGGATTATTGATTTTATTTTATTTTATAGGTAGGAATCTGCACAGTGCTCCAAGTTGAGGCTTTGGCGTTAATCAAGGGCCTAGAGATCGCTTGGCCTTTGGGTTTCAAGAAACTACAAGCAGGAACGGATTTGTTAGGCTCTTATAAATTTGTTACAGAGAGGGCAAACAAGTGACGTGAAGGAAGCTTTGATTTCTTATTTCCGTGGACTTTACGAGATTAGTTGGTAACAGTTAAAGATATCAGTAGATCAACTAATAGAACGAATGATGTGATGGCTAGAAGATCTCTTCCAAATTCATGGACAACGAGGTTGTTTGAGGCACCACCGGATGATGTTTTTCAGTTGGTTGAACAGGATAGGGTCGATAGTCCTCTTAGAAATATGTACTTGGCATGTTGCAAGCTTTGATTGCTATCTTTTATACCAAAATTATTCGAATGTTCAAATTTAAGTCTAATTTTAAATAAATTTATTTTTTTGTTAAATTTTTTTTTTGGATTTAATGATTTTATCTAAATTCAATCAAATTTCAGACAGATTATTGAGTTTAGACAAATAATTCAATCCATAACTTGGTTTAATATTAACCTTATATCAAGCATATCCACAGATAAAAGCTTATCCAATATCAACTCAAGTCGAACTAGGCAAGCTATTTAGCCCATTAACAACTTTAGTGGTATGATATTTGAGATGGTTTGAAAAAATATCAAAATATAAATTTAAGCTGAAATTTATATATATTTTTTGTTTTTTTATTATACGTTATATATATTTATCATCAACCTAAACTTGTTTATAGAATTTTAAATTTTATTGACACTACATCGAATATTTTTCCTTAAAATATTAGTTGAACTTCAATATTTAAGACTTGAGCTGAGATTATTTTTCAATTTTATATAGTTAACTCTCTATATAAAATCTTATATAATCAACGCCATTGAAATTCAAATGATATTTAAATTTTTTTAAATTTCAAATTAAAATATTATAATATATTAATAGTTTTAATTAATAATATTTAGATTATTTATTTAATCAAATGTAATTTAATTTATTAAGGAATATCTTCATTTAATAAAATATTATTAACATTTTTTTCCATGAAATTTAAATATTTTATTAAAACAATATATTATCTAAAAAATATTATTTTATTTAATTTAAAAATAAAAATAATTTTATTAAAATTCGAGACAATAAATTATTATAAAGATTTAATTCAATAAAATGTGTACTTAAAAATGAGAAAACGATTAAAAACTAATAAAATTATATTTTCTATTTTAGACTTTTTTCCTTACTATGTTTTGGTTGATTTTCAATTTTTTTTATAAATATAAATTTTCCTACTTTATTTTGTACAAAATTTATTTGATTTAATGTTTTTATGTGTTATTAATTTATTGCTTTTTTTAACACAATCGAGCCCTTTGATTTAGTTATTAAATAAAAAAATAAATTTTCAATCAGATCAGCCTAAAATTTGATAAAATTTTTTACATACAGAAGATAAAGAAAAAGCTCCTGGGCTGATGGGTAGATTGGGCATTTAGGGTCCATGAAAGTGTTAAATAAAGTAGCTGCTTTTTGTCTCTCTGGTATGTTTATTTCCAGCAAGTTTCCTTTGTTTGAAAGTAAAAGTTTTTATGAAAAATATTTTTTTATTTTTTATTTTTTCATGTAAAATAAGATAGTTAACGTACAAAATTTTTTAGTTAACGTAAAATTATTTTCTTATTCTCATAAAATGTCTTATTAATTTTTTTTTCGTATGACATTTTCTAAATTGATAAGGCTCTATTCACTGTATCACCCTCATACCCAACTCGAACATTGAGTCAAAGCATCAAGATATTACATTCTCTAATACATTATTCACTTATCAAATATTTTCTTATAAGATTTTATAACTTTTCAATTTAATTAATCTCTTTTTGTCATAAAAGTTCAATATTCACTAATTAATCATATTAAATCAATTTTATTTCTTGTTACACTCAAATCACATAATTTATCTCAATATCTTGTTTCACGTATCAAATTTCTATAAATTTCACTTATATTATTTCACCCACATATTTTTTAAGCTTAACAATTTAATCCTTATGATCATAAAAATTTCATATTTTTCCACAATTTCATTTTTACAATACTTTATACATATTTCGTCATCTCATAATATATTCATTAGTCTTTCATCATAATTTCCTTATTCACATATTACATTGTTTCACACTTAAACTTTTGTATGTTTTTCAATTTAGTCCCTATTGCCATGTAATTTATTTTTTTACCATATAAGCACTTTAATCAAAACAATTCATTATAATATATTTTTTCACATAACAAATTTTTATGCATATCACTTCTCTTGTTTCAATTATAAATTTCACAAAGTTTACAATTTAATCCTTAACATCATGAAGATTCATTTTTACTATAATTTCATATTAACATCACTTTGTAATCAATTCACTATTTCACCTAAACTCTTTATCATAAATCTCAAATATATATTTGTTTCATTAAAAATATATAAAAAAATTCCAAAAAAAATATAAAAAATGATAAATAGATAGAGGCCTACTTATCACTTAATAGAGAATAAGTTCAATTATTTTTTTATTTTGTTTTATTTAATATTACATTATTATTTATCAAAATTAATCTAATTATAATCAATATTTAATTTTAAGTAATACACCAAATAAATTTTTTAACTTAAATTCAATATTTATTTTTCGATACTCTTATTTTTTTAACGAAAAGCTCGTATAAGTATTGAATTTAAGTTATAAAGTATGTTTAATATTTTATTTAAATTTAAGTATTGGATATAATTAGATTGTTTGATAAAAATATGTAATCTTAAATGAAATAAAATAAAAATTATTGAATTTATTCTATACTAAGAGATAAGTAGGTCCTTATCTAATTATTATTTTTTATATTTGGTTGTAGAAAAATTCTATCTGGATGATTATTTATATAAATAAATAATTTTTCAAAAATTAAATATAGTGTATTTTATGGAAGCATTATAGTTCTAACATGTCATGTGATCATGCGTATCACAAACTGACGTGGTTTGTGAAAAATAAGGGTCATGGGAATAAAAAATTAATATTAAAAACTCAATGATTAACGTTTTACAATTTTCCAATATTTTATTAAATCCATTTTAATTAAGGAGGGTTCTTTTTTTGTTTGTTCATTAATTAATGAGGGTTCTTTGGGATTTTGATCTTATTTTATAATCTTCGGAAATCTAAAGATGGGGTCCAGCAGTTTGTGCATGTCTTTGACCGGATTTCTGGGTTCACTTATTCATACTATATATAAATTCACTTTGAACGATGTAGTTTATTGATTTTTATTTAGTATTTTTAAATTTATAATTAATTTTATTTTGTATTTTTGAAATGTTAAATACATATAATATACATTATTTATTCGATGAAACAATTAAAAAATTATAAATTTATATTAATTAATAAAATTAATCCGTACTTACAGTGATGGAGCCGAAAAATTCTTTTTGAGGGGGAATCGGAATTAAATCGTATGTTTTTTACGATAGTAAAAAATATAATTTCATCATTTTAATAGCCTATATCATTATAATTTTTAAATAGTTAAATCAAATTTTTACCATTTTTGAGGGGTCCAAAGTATAATTTTACCATTACTAATTTAAAATTTTATAAATTATAAATGACCTAAATTAAATTTTTACCATTTTAGGAGGCTATAATAAATATACAACGGAGGAAATTGTAAAAATCTTAAACCTTGGGGGTCATATCCCCCTAGGTCTCTACTAGGCTCCGTTGTTGCATACATAGTAATGTGTATTAAACTATTTAATAAAATATTATTTTAATAAACTATGAGGTATGGTATGTTGGTTGTTCACCTCATCTTTTAATCACGCGATTGAGAATTTGATCTCTCTTTATGGTAATGGATCACATTTCATTGCTAATTGTTTACCTCTTCAAAGAGCATTTACGACGAGGGAATTTGTAATTTCTTGTAATGATCAAAATGTAATTTTAATAATAATTTAGTGGTATTGGATGTGATGGAATTTCTAATTTTTAAAATACAAGGGTTAAACATCAAAGTTTGTCAAAGTATAAGGAGTAACAACAATTTTTAACATTTTTTAATCACAACTTGTTCTGTTCCCACGTGCGAATTTATTAGATATTTTTTAAAGTAGTTGCTTTTAATAATTGTCTAACGAATCGGGAATATAACACTTGTAAAATTGTCTATTGAAATATGTATCTTTTCACGAACTTTTGTAATTTTATAGTTTGATACTTTTTTATGCATATTTTAGTAATTTAACTATTGAAACTTAAAAATAAAAAATTAGTAGCATAGTAGTACTCGTCATCTAAATAAAATTTCAAATAAATTTAATATATTTATCATACAGACCAAAAATAAAGTCGTAATGGTTGAAATCTTTTACATGGGAGGTGGTATTTTTTGGAAAAGTTTTTCAAATATCGTCTATAGAGTAGTAGATTGAATATTCAAATAGTAGAGGTATTGTGCTCGGGGTGTTTATGCTTAGTTTTAGCCTTAGATTTTGTTTCTTGACTTCAAGGAGAGCCCAATGGCAGGGGCGAAGCCAGAAAATTTTTTTAGGAGGGCCGGATGAAATTTTAATTTTCTATAGTTTATATCTTTATAATTTATAAACGATTAAATTGAATTTGTATAATTTTAGGGGGGCCAAAGTGTAAATTTACCTTTACTAATTTAAAATTTTAAAAAAATTTAAAGGCCTAAAAAATAATTTTACATTTTAAGAGGGACCAGGGCTCATGCAAGCCCCTTTGGCTTCACCCTTGCCCAACGGGTTTACAGAGTTTATGTAATGAACCGAAAGTTACGTATCGGAAATTGAGTCTTGAGTACTGTTTCCGTGAAATTAATTCATGAATATTTATTAGAAATATTTATGAATTATAGTTGAATGGTTATTTAGTGTTTAATTAAGTCAAGTAGCTTGAATTTAGTTTAAAGGACTAAATTGCATACGGTATGAAAGTTTAATTATAGATTAAAGATTAGTAAAGGGACTAATCTAGCAATTAGACCTTAAGTGCCATGTGTGTGAATGTATGATATAACATGTGTAATAGTTGGTAAAGATATTAAATGTGTTAAAGTAGTTTTTCTTATAGATTAAGTTATTTTATTAGAATAATATTATATTATTAATATTATTATATTGAATATAGATTTATGAGTAAGTTAAAAAGAAAGAAAGAAAGAAAGAAAGAAAGATAGAAAGAGTTACAGAGAGCAAACGTGAGAAAGAAATAAAGAAAGAAAGAAAGAAATAGAAAAGGGAAATTAGAGGATTAAGGCCCTAAAGCTTGATTGGTAAGATGTTTTAGCTTATTTTCTTATAATTTTTATGTTTATGGATGCCTAATTCAAAGTTCTACATGTATGAGGTTAAAATGAAGAAAAATAGAAAATTTTTAGATATTGATTTAGTTGAATAAATTGAGGTTTTATGGGTTAAATTGATAGAAATTGAAGTTAGAAGTCAAAATTGAGTGATTTATTAAAAGAATTCTAAGTTAGGTTTAAATAGGGATTAAGTTGAATAGAGCTCAAAATTTATGTTTTATAATGAAATTTATGAGTTAGAAATTGTTAATGAGTTGATTAAAAGAGAATATGAAGCTTAAGCTAAAGAAAAAAGATTAGTAATGGAAAAAGGACGAAATTGGAATTTTGTAAAAGTTTGATAGAAAGTGAAAATGTGCTTTATGAATTAGTATATTGATGATTTTTAATTGTATGATTGTTAGTAGCAAACGTAGCACCGGATACGTCATCAAAGAAGGGAAAAGAGAAAGTGAACGAAGATATCGATTAAATTCGATAAATAGTGGTTTGTATTTCTATAAACCGAGCTTAATCGTTATTGCTATATTTGATATTTATATTGTATGAAAATGTGAATGAGGTAAGTATTTTTACCATATTGAAATGAATGTGATTTTGAATACCCTATTAACAGTGTCAGGCTAGCCGGATATAGTTGACATGTCATAGGAATTGGAAGTATTGGGATATTCCGACATTGAGTCGATGAGACACTATGTGTCGACTACTGTTAAAGTTCCGGATTTGTTCCGATGAAGTACTTTGTGTACTATAATGTTAAAGTTCCGGATTTATTCCGATGAAGCACTATGTGCTTATCCCGGAGTGTGGGTTGGATCCGTGTATCCGTCAGTGTCCGAGTTATGTTAATAAGGGTAAATAAAGTAAATGTTATTAAAGTACTGATTGATATTGAATAATAGCAATAATGTGTTTGAATTACCATGTTTTAAAGTTGATTAAGCTATTGTTTATAGAAATACCACTGAGAGTATTCACAGCGTACGGTTTATTTCCGTGCGTAGGCTAGGTACGAAAGTATAAGGACTCAGCATACAAGCCGATCCCCGAACTCAAGTTGGTGAAGTTTCTATCTTTTTGGAAAATGGCATTGTACCTAGGATGTCTTTTGGTCATTTTGAAAGTATCTAAGTTGTTAAGTGATATTTTGGTATGTTTTGTAAATGTTACCAAAACCTTAAGTATGGTATGTTTTGATATGTTAGTGAAGAGTAATAAGAGGAAATGTTGGTAAATATTGTAGAGAGAAGAAATGAAGATATTATAAACTTAGTTATCAACATTTTATACAAAAACAGATTTGGACAGTAACAGTAGTCCAACTTTGAAAATATACCAAAAATAATATAAAGTGAATTAGATGATGAATAAAATATGTAATTGAAGCTTAACAAATCTATTTTTTATATGGAAGAAACAAAATAGGTAAAAGAGTTGTATTTTATTAGATATTTACGTTTTGGTGAAACAGGGTTAGAGCAATTTCTAAATTCCCTGTTTTGACTTTAGAAATTCACCATAATTTGTGTATTAAGAATTAGGACTCAAACTTTACATGTATGGATTCCTTATTTAGTCTATTTTTAATTGAAACAAATGGAATAGTCATTGGATTTCTGTACAGGAAGAAATTTGATTCGTAGTGCACAAGGGTCAGAGTAGCCGAACCCTGAAACAGGGGAGAATTTTTCTAATAAACTGTACTAATTGGCCAGACCCAAAATTCTAGAAAAAAATTAGTAACTAGATATATGAGTCTAGTTTCAGGGAAAATTTACGGAATTAGATTTTGAGTTTCGTAACTCGAGATATGATTTTTTTAGCGACCGTGACGCAGATGGATAGTTTACTACGAAAACTGTTTAAGTGCTAAGATAAGTTTTGTAATGTCTCCTGCTTGACTCCGGCAACGGTCTCGGGTAGGGGGACGTTACAATATTGATTGGTATCAGAGCTAATTAGGTTTAGTCAGTTCTAGGACTAAATCGAATGTCAATGTGAATCTAGAGGTACATGCCATTACTGAGTCAAATTTGAGTTGGGATTGGATGTTGATATGTTTATTGAATATTTTTGTTTTATAGCATTAAGAATGTCTGATAAAAGCATTGAGGATACTGATCAAGAGATTTATAGTGAAGATGATGAACCGTATAATGTGAATGAATCGGAGTCTGCAACTCCAAGTGTGAATCCAGTAGGAAATCAACCGAATGTTGGAAGTGATAATACTGAAGTCTTTAGAATAATCGCCGATGCCCTTCAAAAAGTGGTAGGAACTATGCTTGCTACGTCCTCTATCCCTACTACCCGAAGAGCTCCAATTAAAGAATTGAGAAAATATGGAGCTACAGAATTTTTGGGTGCAAAGGGAATTGATTCGACTACTGCTGAAAATTGGTTAAAGACTACAAAGAGAGTTCTGAAGCAACTTGAATGTACACCACAAGAAAGCTTAGTGTGTGTTGTCTCATTACTGCAAGAGGAAGCTTTAGTATGGTGGGAATCAGTGATTCAGAATGTACTTGAGGAACAGATAAGTTGGGACTTCTTTCAAAAGAGTTTTAAAATAAGTATTTGGGAGAAATGTACATAGAGGACAAAAGACAAGAGTTCTTAACACTGAAACAAGGTGAGATGCTTATAGTGGATTATGAACGAGAATTTCTGAGATTGAGCAGATATGCCACTGAGTTTGTACCGACTGAAGCCGACCGATATAAAAGATTTTTAAAAGGATTACATGATGAATTTAGACTACAGTTGATGCCTCTTAGAATCACTGAGTTTGCGAATTTAATGGAAAGAGCTAAGATGATTGAACAAATTCTCGAAAGGGATAAAAAGTCTAAAGTTGCTCGTTCGATTGAAAACGTCCCGAAATGGTTAGTTCAAGTCCGTAGCCTAAGCGGTCAAAGGAATCATTAGGTAATTGGAGATTTAGTTCTCGATCAGAAAGGAGTGATCGAGGTCAGAAAAGACAGACTACTGTGTCTACTGGCAGTATCCGAAGTCCAGTTCAAAATACTGAAATTCCAATATGTGAGCATTGTGGAAACCAACACAAAGAGGAGTGTAGAAAGTTGACTAGAGGTTGTTTCCGTTGTGGAGCTACAGATCACTTTATTAAAGATTGCCCAAAGATATCTGGAACAACACCGATAGTAGTGCAAATATCTGAATTTGCTTCCAGAGGCCGGGGATCATGTCGAAGTAGTTTGTTTGCTAGAGGTGGTACTAGAAGAACTAGTGAGAGTGCTACACAACAATCTGAAGCTAGAGCTCCAGCTCGAGCGTATGTTGTGAGGACTCGAGAAGAGAAAGATGCTCACGATGTGGTGACAAGTATATTCTTATTGAATTCAACACCCGTTTATGCTTTAATAGACCCTGGGTCATCACATTCATATGTTAATACAAAAGTAGTTGAGACAAAAAAATTAGAGTCTGAATTGTCTAAAGTTATGATAAAAGTGACTAGTCCACTGGGACAAACTACTTTAGTGAACCATATATGTCGAAGATGTTCGTTAATGATTCAAGATAGAATATTCCCTGTTGATCTGTTGATTATGCCATTTGGCGACTTTGATGTTATTTTGGGAATGGACTGGTTATCAGAACATGAAGTGATTTTAGACTGTTATAAGAAGAATTTTATTGTTCAGAATGAAAGTGAAGATACGATTGAAGTAAATAGTATTCGGACTAGTGGATCAATTCGTATTGTTTCGGCCATTAAAGCTAGCAAGCTTCTTCATCGAGGTTGTAATGCTTTCTTAGCATATGTGATTAATGCGGATTCAGTTGAAAGTCAGTGTAGTAAAATTCGGACTGTATGTGAATTTTTTGATGTATTCTCTGAGGAATTACCTGGATTACCCCCTGATCGAGAGGTAGAATTTGTGATTGAAGTCTACCTAGGTACAGATCCGGTATCGATACCTCCGTACCATATGGCACCTATTGAGCTAAAGGAATTAAAAGTACAGTTGCAAGACTTATTGGACAGAGGTTTTATACGACCTAGTACATCACCATGGGGAGCTCCAATGTTATTTGTTAAGAAGAAAGATGGGCCGATGCGGTTATGCATTGATTATCGACAACTCAACAAATTGACTGTCAAGAACAAGTATCCACTTCCCCGAATAGATGATTTGTTTGATCAACTGAAAGGAGCTTCCGTATTTTCAAAGATTGATCTGAGGTCGGGATACTATCAGTTGAAAGTAAAAGAGTGCGACATATTGAAGACGACATACTGTACGAGGTATAGGCATTATGAATTCTTAGTAATGTCATTTGGACTGACAAATGCCCCTGCTGCTTTTATGGATCTTACGAATCAGATTTTTCAGCCATACTTGGATCAGTTCGTAATAGTTTTTATCGATGATATTTTGGTGTATTCCAAGCCAGAAAAAGACCATGAGCAACATCTCCGGATTATTTTACAAATACTACGAGAAACGCAATTGTATGGAAAATTGAGCAAGTGTGAATTTGGTTATCAGAAGTTGTGTTTCTTGGTCATGTCGTATCAGCAGATGGAATTAGAGTGGATCCAAAGAAGATTGAAGCAGTTATTCTGTGGAAAGTTCCTAAGAATGTATCAGAGGTACTAAGTTTTCTCGGATTGGTTGGTTACTATCGAAGATTTGTCAACGGATTTTCAAAGATAGCCTTACCAATGACCAAGCTACTACAGAAGAATATTCCATTTGTTTGGAATGAGCAATGTCAGTAAAGTTTTGAAGAATTAAAACGAATGTTAACAGAGGCACCGATGTTGACTTTACCAGAATCAGAAAGAGATTTTGTAGTGTACAGTGATGCTTCATTGAGTGGACTGGGATGTGTACTGATGCTGAACGGGAAAGTCATTGCTTATGCTTCACGGCAACTGAAACCGCATGAACGCAACTATCCAACTCATGATTTAGAATTAGCAGCTGTAATTTTTGCCTTGAAGATTTGGAGGCACTATTTTTATGGTGAAAATGCTATGTTTATACGGATCATAAAAGTTTGAAGTATCTGCTTTCGCAAAAAGAATTGAATCTGAGACAAAGGCATTGGATAGAGCTTCTGAAAGACTATGATTGTGTCATAGACTATCATCCAGGGAAGGCTAATGTAGTAGCTGACGCACTGAGTAGAAAAGCTGCGATTGAATTACGAGCAATGTTTGCACAACTTAGTATCACTGAAGATGGAAGTCTTTTGACTGAATTAAGAATAAAGCCAGTAATGTTTGATCGAAACAGATCAGCACAGTTAGAAGATGATAAGTTGTTAAAGAAAAGAGAGATGATTCAGAATAGTACAACAGAAAATTTTAGCATTGATGGAAATGGTTGTCTAATATTTTAGAATCGACTTTGCATTCCGGATAATTCTGAGTTGAAAGAGTTAATTCTTCGAGAAGCTCATAATAGTCCATTTGCATTTCATCCTGGAGGTATGAAAATGTATCGTGATTTGCGTGAATTGTATTGGTGGTCGGGAGTGAAAAAGGATATAACTGAATATGTGGCAAAGTGTTTGACTTGTCAACGAGTGAAGGCAGAACATCAAGTTCCATCAGGATTACTTCAACCTATCAATATTCTTGAATGGAAATGGGACCGAATAACGATGGACTTTGTGACGGGTTATCGATGTCTACAAGTAAAAAAAATGTTATTTGGGTAATAGTTGATCGACTTACGAAGTCAACTCAGTTATTAGCTGTGAGAACCGATTGGTCGTTAAAGAAACTTGCTGAAGTTTATGTTCGGGAAATCATTAGATTACATGGTATTCCAAAATCAATAATCTCTGACAGAGATCCAAGGTTTACGTCAAGGTTTTGGAAGCAATTACATGAATCTTTCGGTACTCGACTTGACTTTAGTACAGCTTTTCATCCACAGACTGATGGTCAATCTGAACGGGTAATGCAAATTTTAGAAGATATGCTTCGAGCCTGTATGATTGATTTTGAGTCTAACTGGGAATATTATTTGTCATTAGCCGAATTTGTATATAATAATTGTTTCCAGTCAAGTATACAGATGGCACCGTATGAGGCTTTGTATGGACGAAGATGCCGATCACCCGTATGTTGGACAGAACTGAATGAGAAGAAGATGATTGGACCTGAATTGGTTCAAGAAACGAAAAGTACAATTAAGAAAATTTGGGAAAGCTTAAAAACTACTTTTGATAGACAGAAATCGTATGCAGATTTGAAACGACGGGATATTGAATACTCAGTCGGGGATAAAGTATTTTTAAAGGTTTCACCTTGGAAGAAAATTCTAAGATTTGGTCAAAAAGGAAAATTAAGTCCTGGTTTTATTGGGCCTTACGAAGTTATTGAGAGAATTGGACCAGTAGCGTATCGATTGGCCTTACCTCCTGAACTACAGAAAATGCACGATGTCTTCCATGTTTCTATGCTAAGAAGATATCAATCGGATCCTTCACATGTTATTACGACCGAGAATGTAGAGATTCAACCTGACTTATCGTATGAAGAAGAACCAGTTGAGATTCTAGCACGAGAGGTAAAAGAATTACGTAATAAACGTATTCCTTTAGTAAAAGTGCTATGGCGAAGTCACAGTGTTGAAGAAGCTACATGGGAACCAGAAGAAACGATGAGATCTCAATACCCCCATCTCTTTTCAGGTAAATTTCGAGGACGAAATTTATTAAGGGGGAGAGAATTGTAATGAACCGAAAGTTACGGTATCGGAAATTGAGTCTTGAGTACTGTTTCCGTGAAATTAATTCATGAATATTTATTAGAAATATTTATGAATTATAGTTGAATGGTTATTTAATGTTTAATTAAGTGAAGTAGCTTGAATTTAGTTTAAAGGACTAAATTGCATACGGTATGAAAGTTTAATTATAGATTAAAGATTAGTAAAGGGACTAATCTAGCAATTAGACCCTAAGTGCCATGTGTGTGAATGTATGATATAACATGTGTAATAGTTGGTAAAGATATTAAATGTGTTAAAGTAGTTTTTCTTATAGATTAAGTTATTTTATTAGAATAATATTATATTATTAATATTATTATATTGAATATAGATTTATGAGTAAGTTAAAAGAAAGAAAGAAAGAAAGAAAGATAGAAAGAGTTACAGAGAGCAAACATGAGAAAGAAAGAAAGAAAGAAAGAAAGAAATAGAAAAGGGAAATTAGAGGTTTAAGGCCCTAAAGCTTGATTGGTAAGATGTTTTAGCTTATTTTCTTATAATTTTTATGTTTATGGATGCCTAATTCAAAGTTCTACATGTATGAGGTTAAAATGAAGAAAAATAGAAAATTTTTATATATTGATTTAGTTGAATAAATTGAGGTTTTATGGGTTAAATTGATAGAAATTGAAGTTAGAAGTGAAAATTGAGTGATTTATTAAAAGAATTCTAAGTTAGGTTTAAATAGGGATTAAGTTGAATAGAGCTTAAAATTTATGTTTTATAATGAAATTTATGAGTTAGAAATTGTTAATGAGTTGATTAAAAGAGAATATGAAGCTTAAGTTAAAGAAAAAAGATTAGCAATGGAAAAAGAATGAAATTGGAATTTTTGTAAAAGTTTGATAGAAAGTGAAAATGTGTTTTATGAATTAGTATATTGATGATTTTTAATTGTATGATTGTTAGTAGCAAACGTAGCACTGGATACGTCATCAAAGAAGGGAAAAGAGAAAGTGAACGAAGATATCGATTAAATTCGATAAATAGTGGTTTGTATTTCTATAAACCGAGCTTAATCGTTATTGCTATATTTGATATTTATATTGTATGAAAAGGTGAATGAGGTAAGTATTTTTACCATATTGAAATGAATGTGATTTTGAATACCCTATTAACAGTGTCGGGCTAGTCGGATATAGTTGACATGTCATAGGAATTGGAAGTATTGGGATATTCCGACATTGAGTCGATGAGACACTATGTGTCGACTACTGTTAAAGTTCCGGATTTGTTCCGATGAAGTACTTTGTGTACTATAATGTTAAAGTTCCGGATTTATTCCGATGAAGCACTATGTGTTTATCCCGGAGTGTGGGTTGGATCCGTGTATCCGTCAGTGTCCGAGTTATGTTAATAAGGGTAAATAAAGTAAAGGTTATTAAAGTACTGATTGATATTGAATAATAGCAATAATGTGTTTGAATTACCATGTTTTAAAGTTGATTAAGCTATTGTTTATAGAAATACCACTGAGAGTATTCTCAGCGTACGGTTTGTTTCCGTGCGCAGGCTAGGTACGAAAGTATAAGGACTCAGCATACAAGCCGATCCCCGAACTCAAATTGGTGAAGTTTCTATCTTTTTGGAAAATGGCATTGTACCTAGGATGTCTTTTGGTCATTTTGAAAGTATCTAAGTTGTTAAGTGATATTTTGGTATGTTTTGTAAATGTTACCAAAATCTTAAGTATGGTATGTTTTGATATGTTAGTGAAGAGTAATAAGAGGAAGTGTTGGTAAATATTGTCGAGAGAAGAAATGAAGATATTATAAACTTAGTTATCAACATTTTATACAAAAACAGATTTGGACAGTAACAGTAGTCCAACTTTGAAAATATACCAAAAATAGTATAAAGTGAATTAGATGATGAATAAAATATGTAATTGAAGCTTAACAAATCTATTTTTTATATGGAAGAAACAAAATAGGTAAAAGAGTTGTATTTTATGAGATATTTACATTTTGGTGAAACAGGGTTAGAGCAATTTCTAGATTCCCTATTTTGACTTTAGAAATTCACCATAAATTTTGTATTAAGAATTAGGACTCAAACTTTATATGTATGGATTCCTTATTGAGTTTATTTTTAATTGAAACAAATGGAATAGTCATTGGATTTCTGTACAGGAAGAAATTTGATTCGTAGTGCACAAGGGTCAGAGTAGCCGAACCCTGAAACAGGGGAGAATTTTTCTAATAAACTGTACTAATTGGCCTGACCAAAAATTCTAGAAAAAAATTAGTAACTAGATATATGAGTCTAGTTTCAGGGAAAATTTACGGAATTAGATTTTGAGTTTCGTAACTCTAGATATGATATTTTTAGCGACCGTGACGCAGATGGATAGTTTACTACGAAAACTGTTTAAGTGCTAAGATAAGTTTTGTAATGTCTCCTGCTTGACTCCGGCAACGGTCTCGGGTAGGGGGATGTTACAGTTTAGGGAGCACATTGTCACCAATGAAATGTTTAGCATTTGAGCTTGGTGAGGTTCGAACCATGCCCTTAAATGACATTAGTGGGTAAGAATACAATCACTCGGCTTTAAAGACTTATCCCAAAATAAAAACAACCCCCTTTTAACAAAAAGGCATCTTTCTATTTAGGGGTGGGAGCACCTCGATTAGTAAAAATACGATTTACAAGCTTATATGGGAGGTGTCAATATTGTGTCATAATCTAATATATTTTAAAGTTCTTTTATACGTTTAAACTACTTTTATACACACACACATATATATTTATGAATATATATATGTCTTTGAAGTATTGTCTACCGAGTAGTCGATCGAATCCTCAAACAGTGGAGGTCTTGTGCTTAAGGTGTTTATGCTCGATTTTAGCCTCAGATTTTGTCTCCCGACTTTGAGGAAAGCCCAACGAGTTTACGAAATTTAGGGAGCGTCATGCCACCAAGGAAATGTTTAGCATTTGGCCTTGTGGGATTCGAACCCATGCCCTTAAATGGCACTAGTGGGTAAGAATAGAATAGAACCACTCAGCTTTAAAGACTTATTTTGAAATAGAGACAACCCCCTCTTAACAAAAAGACATCTTTCTGTTTAGGGAAGGTTGGTTTCAGACCCTCAACGGAAGGTATAGTCATTGTGTCAAGATTTTGTCTCTCATAATTCAAAGAGGTTATAAAGAAGTTCAAGAAATTTAAAAAATCCTAGATTAGTGAAAATACAATCCACAAACTCATGAGAGAGGCGTCAATATTATATCATAATCTAATATATTTTAGAGTTCTTTTATGCATTTTAAACTACTTATATTTATGAATATGTAAGAACAACGAAAACAAGGGCAAAATCCTAGCCGCAAGGAATGGCCATGACCCAAAAATGGTAAAATTGTTTCTAAAAATTTATAATAAAAAATTAGTATAATAGTAAAATTATTTTTTAGCCTGAATATTTTGAAAAAAAATTAAAGGAATAAAAGTAATATTTAGTCTTTAAATTTAACAACTTTTTTCAAATGATATCCTAGTACTTGATATTATTTCATGTCATTGCTTGAAAATTTTAAAATATACAAAAAAATCTAAAAGAAAACAAAAATTATTAAAACTATAAAGAAATTATAATATTTATTTATTTATTTCAAATAATGATGTGACATAAATTTAAAGTGTCATGCCATTATACACTAATAAAATTTAAGTTCAAAGGCCAAATTAAGAAAATTGTCTAAGTCTAAAATTAACATTGACAAAAAATTAAGGACCAATATAATAAAAATTATCAAATTTAGAGACTAAACGTTAATTCTCCCCCAATAAAAAGCAGTAAAAAGTGATGAACTGCTTTTGCAGTGAGTCGATTAGAGATGAAATTAAACCGACTTCACACAACCTTAGCATGTTGTCAATGATGAAACGTCTAAAACATAAAATCAAACTATCTTCTTTTTCATAATTTTAGCATTTTTTTATGTGCACATAATATATACAGTTATCACAATTTCAGCATGTTTATCACAAATCTAGCTCAATAATTATTGTTTTCAGATTACATATTTTTAGTTATTTTACTATCATTTTAGTAGTTTTGATTTGAGTTAATTGCATGAAATATTTTTAGATTATGATTTTTATTTTAAATTGATTTTTATATTTTTAAAATTTTAAATACATTTTAAAATTATCGATATTATATTAATAAAGTTTTTTTTGTTATTAAAATTGTTAATTAATTAATTAAATAAAATATGATATTTTATGTGAAATGATTTAAAACGAAAATTTTAAATTGAATATTGTAAGAATGAAAGTTATAAAAGTATTGGCTTTAAGGTTTTCGAAGTTTTTATAAAGACTATCGTTCACTTTCTCTTTTTTCGGTTTTACTTTATTTTTAATTTTTAATTTTAAAAGTTACGTGAAAACATTTTACTTTTCTTTAAAAATTTTGTTTTAAATTATGTCACATAAGATTTTACATATCATTTAACAGTTAAATTAACAACTTTGATAATGGAAGGGCCTGGTTGATTTAACATCGATAGTTTAAGGATGTCATTAGAACATTTTGAAGTTTATAGACTAATTTGAAATGAGGGTAATAATCTGGGGATGTCTAATGCAATTAATTTTGATTTTTTTCTTAACTTTTTCTTTTTATAAATTTCTCATTACCCAACTTTATTTTAGCTAATTTATATTTAAAATATTAAATTGATAAATTGATTAATTTAATATCACAAGGATCACGGGGGAAGCGAGAATATTTTTTGGGACGGAATTAAATTGTATATTTTTACGATAGTAAAAATGAAACATTATCATTGTAATAACCTATACCTTTATAATTTTTAGAGAACTAAACTAATTTTTTATCATTTTGGTATAAAAGTACAGTTTTACTATTATTAATTTAAATTTTTATAAATTATAAAGAAAGCTAAACGAAAATTTTTCATTTTAGAGAGTTGAGCCCTGCAAGCAGCCCCATGATTCGCCACCGACAAGGAGTGAAATTTTGAATTGATTTAATATATGCATTTGTGCTTTTAAATTCCTTCAAAGTCCAACATTTGACGATCAATTTACCAAAATATAATCATTATTATTTTTTAATTTAAAAATCTATGTTATTGTTTTTTGTAAAAAACAACGAAATATGTTAAATTTGGAGAGCAAAATGAAAATACATCCAATAAGACGCGTTTTTACTACAACATCAGTGAATAGTTACTGTTAACTTGAAAACACGATGTGTTTTCACTTTCTTCCTCCAAAAACAGTATATATCAATAAATTAAAAATATATGTATTCTTAAACTTTTTAAAAAAATCAGCTAAATCACACAAAGTTTGCCCTTTATGATTGATTGATTGATTTTGCACATTTATAAACTAATTAAAAATTAAAACATATATTATTTATAATAATGATTAAAAAATTTGATGGTATAATACTCAATTCACATGTATCACGTGGGTTAAAGATAATGCATCATGCATGATAGGATTGGGATGAAAGAAATGGAAATGGAAAGGTCGCAATTTTTAATTAATAAAATTAATATCTCAAAGATAAGACATGTATAAGAGTTTTTGTCTCTTATATTTTCACAAGGATACACCTCAAAGTGTTGTGAATTAATTAATTAGATGGTGATGGGATTGGATTACCACTTTTTGACTTTATTTTTTTTATTTAGAAAAATATAATTTTTTATATTATTGTTAATGTAAGAAAACGTAGATTAAGTGTGCTGAAATACATTATTTTTTATTTATGGGTTAGAGGCATAAAGAATTTCTAAGTATGATATAAAAAAATATTATAATAATTTATAATTAAATTATTTAAAAATAAATAAAAAATAAAAGAGCGGTTAAATTTTTGGCGTTTTAAATGATTTGAATTTTAAAAGGCACTTTTATTTATATTTAATTAGTTTTATTGTTTAATTACATTTAATACCTTAATTAGTGATCTCTTTTAAAAAAAAATTCACATCATTAAGTTTACACATCATCTATCACTTTGAAGAAAACGAATGATTTAGTTATTATTAACTGTCACATAATTAACATTTAATAAAATTAACACTTAACGATAAATTCCGTTGATCAAATAGCTTAATTAATGTAATTTTTAAATTCAAGTGCTTAATTGGAATTGTTTTTGCTGAAAGGTTTAATTGATTTTATGAAAAAGTTTTTTGGCCTTTAAAATTACCAATTAAGTTCATTTTGATACTTGTATTTTTTTTGTCCACTTTGATTATTGAACTTGGTAAGTAAATCCATTTTAGTCTCTAAACTTAAATTCTGTTAATATTTGACGATGTGACCATTATTAGTAGAACAAGATCATATCGAGTGGACCTATAATTGTTAATATAATAGTCTAAATAAAAAAAATTGAATTAATTGAATCAAAATCTACTTGAAATTAATAAAAAAAATAAAAATAGACAAACAAGTTTATTAAATCCACCACTGAGCATGGGCGGACTTTAAATTACCAATAATGATATATGCCAATCACAGTATCACACACCTATCTGGTCAAGGGACCCTTTTACAAATTTTGCTTTCATTTGGATTGATACAAGTTGTCATATCTCTAAGAATAAAATACTACTAAAGTTATTTATAGATAAGATTAAGTCATGATAGACAATTTTTTTTTTTTTTTAGCATTGGAAATGAGTCAACTAACAAGTATCACAAGTTGCAACTTTATGAATTAAACTGAATCAAAAGTTTTTTTTTTTGGGTACCAATGTGATAATCATGTATAATTTTGAGGTTTAAACCAACATTTAATCTTTTATTGAAATTATAAAATAATATTCTATATTAATATTTAAAAATAAACAAAATAATAAATTTAACTTTCAATGTTTATATTATTTTAATAAAAATGTCAACTAAAACATTAGTTTTTAATGATAATCGTTGGTGTGATAATCCCATGACAATCTGTATGTATTTTATGTTGACATAGCATATTATTTATCATATGACACGTCAACAAGTAAATTAAAAATTATAAAAATATTCAATAAAAATCAAAGAAAACAGAAAAAAAGTAAATAAAAATTTTTAAAAAAAGCAATTCGACTCTTTTGAAAGGTTAATAAATTTAACATTTTGGTCAACATTTCTATTAAAAAACAACAATTCGATTCTTTCTAAAAAAAATTTTGATCAATTTTGAATCTTTTTAAAAAATTTAAATTTAACTTAAAAACAATAATAACCAAATTTAAAAAAAAACCTTTAAAATTTAAATTTATTATTATGCTAAAATTTATTTATTTAGACCTATTTAAATTACAAAAGGCATTCTCCAAAGCTTTACATTACTTGGCATGTAGTTTCACTCTTAAACATATTTAATTGCAATTTTGATAATATTTTTATATATAATATCTAAACAATTAAAAATGATAATAAAAACTAAATAAAAAGCATGATGTAAGAAAATAATATAAATATAACACAAATATATAAATATGTCACATTTACATAATTATTGACGTATCAATAAATAAATTATCATAATTGATGAAGTCTTAGTTTGTTGGTTAAGGTAGAGGCTTTGAGTCTTAAAATTTAGGTTATAATTTAGGTTCGAGTCTTATCATGTGTAAATTTTGATATGTGAGTCTCCACCTTAACTTGTGTCAATTTTTCCGATTATTCGTTTGCTCTTTGTATTGGGTTGATTTTATTTGTCATTGTAAATTTTAAAGGATTTTATCTTATTATAATATAACATATTTATTTGATGTTAATATAAATATAACCATAAAATTTAAATTTATTATTATATTTTTTGAAAATATTTATATATTTTTATTTATTTCTTTGATTTTTAAAGAATTAGGATAATTTTTTAAAATTGACTAAATCAATATAATATATAAAAGATGATGGTTAAATTTGTTATTATATTGAATTTTTTAATTGTCACGTTAGCTTGACGTTTGTAATTTTAACGGGAATGATCAAAATAACTGAACTATGTAACGTGGGTGCTTAAATTACAGATTTTTTATTTTAAGTGCCTAAAATGAAAAATATTTATAGTTGGATGACTATATGTGTAGTTTACATTTATATTTAAATTATTTATAGTTGGATGACTATGGGTGGTTATAAATATTAAAATCTCAAGTAAAAATTTAAAATTGACTGAATAAATGAATTTACAATTTTAAGTTATATCAAATTAAAAAAATTGTACAAAAATAAAAATAAAAATAAAAATGAACTCCGTCAATTGAACTGTTTTAATAGGGACAAAGGAAAAATAATGAATTGAAGACAAGCTGTAAAACATCTAATAATAATAATAATTGCCAGTTAGGAGGAAAGTGGGCCGACAAACGCCAAAGTTTTTTCATTGCTTATTTATTTAAAAGAGAAAATATATTATCCTACATATTATTTAAATATGTAGGAAAATATAAATGATAAGCAACTATGTTTATCAATGGGTTAATATAATTGTTAGTCCTTCAACTTGGTAATAAGGTTCATTTTAATACTTAATTTTTTTTTCGATCACTTTGGTATTTGAAGCTGACAATTAAGTTTATTTTGGTCTCTGAATTTTAATACTTAATCTTTTTTTTCGATCACTTTGATATAATATATTGTCAAATTTTGATGAAATACAAGTTCAAGTACCAAATTGAACCAAGAAAATATAAAAACTAAAGTGAACATAATTATCAAATTTAGGGACTAAAAATTATATTAACCCTTTCTGAATTGATCCGATTCGGCCTGTTTTTATTGACTTATTTGATTATGATATTTAATTTTAGGTTAAATTATACAAGTAGTGATCCAACTATTAATATTTTCTAGTCACCTATATATAAAAAGTTACAAAATAATTAACTAACTATTTGATTTTTTAATTTTTTTTGTTCACCCGTCATTAATGGCTAATGGAAAGATGATATGTGTCAACTTATAAAATTATATAATAATAATTTTAACCTTCAAACATTTATATATGATGTCAATTTAATTTGTTTACTTATTATCTAATTTATCCTATTTTTACATGAAAATATAATTCAATAAATGTGTAAATTAAAAATAAAAACAAATAAAATTTTATAATTTTTTCTTATTATTAAATTAAATAATCTCTAAATACATTGTTTTTTTTATTATACGTCTGAGAACTTAATATCTCTTAATGACACAATGTATAAATATTTGAGGGTTAAAGTTGTTATTATGTCTTTTTTAATTTAAATTGTTAAATAACTATCAGTGTAATTTACTCTTAATTTTATATTAATATTATTTATAAATATTATAATAAGGTTTAAATAAAAATTTTTATTTTTAAACTTTTTGTAAAAGACTGGTGGTTTATTTTGTTCATACAAATTGTATTATATTCTTATTTTGTAAGGGTAGTGGTGTGCTTAATATTACTCAATCAAGATGAAGTGAATTTGCATCACTAATGTAATTTTTATGTTCATTTTATAATATTTTAGGTTTATGTAAATTTCAAGCTCAATTATTTTAGGTTTAATTAATTTTGAGTTTGTGTGATTTTTGACTTAGATTGTTTTGGATTTAGATTATTCAAATTTAAATTTTGAGATTTTTGCATTTAATTGTTTTATGTTCAAATCGTTTCTAAATTTGGATGATTTTACATTAATTTTTGATTCAAAATAATTAATTATCGAGTCAAATCGAATTTAAGTATGAAGAATTTGAGTTGTTGACTCTTCTTTATTTACGATGGAATCAAATAGGGTTGAATTTGGTTTAAACAAGAATTTTTCTTTTTATTTGGGTTAGAATTATTTTTACATTTAATAATAATTAAAATCAATATATTATATTTAAAAGGATAAACTATACTAGTAGTTATCTAATTATTAGTAAACTTCGTTTCTGGTCACTTAATTATGAAAATTACAAAATAGTCGTTTAATTATTAATAAATTTCTTTTTAAGTCACCCAACTATGAAATTTTATCTTTTTTGGTCTAACGAAGGCAACTTTTAAAATTAGCACAATAACAACTTTAACTCTCAACATTTATACATTGCGTCAATTTAGTTTTTTTCTAAAAAAAATAACCCTCAATATTTACACATTGTGTAATTTGGGTGATCAAAAAAGATAAAATTAAAAAGTTGAGTGACTATTTTATAATTTTTCATAGTTGATGACCAAAATAAATTTACTAATAGTTGGATGACTACAAGTGTAATTTAACTTATTTAATAATTATTGTTCTCATGCTGGACTGACAGGGAGATTCATATTAAAAATGCAGTGAGTCCAGTGTAGATTTTCCCCCCACTTTCTCTCATTTCTCTCATTCCAAACAAAGCTTATATCGCGGTCCCCCACCGATCTCTCCTATAAAACGCACTATTTTTCCAGTTTCTTTTTCGCCTTTCTCTCTCGTAATTCAACGCCGGAAACGGAAAGCAAATAAATCTTCCTTTCGTTTTCATCATTATTTCTTCGATCTCCAATTCATTTCCGAAGCTCAGAGGTTGCTTTAATGTCTCGATTCTTTTCGAATCTTCCACATCCAGGGAACTCTGGAGACTCCAACTTCCTACATGATAAGGTATTTTCAATTTCCTTTTACTTATTTTTTGATGGAAACTTCATTGTGATCTACGTTGCTTTCTGTTTTTCAAAAAAAAAAAAATACAGTTTTTTAAGTTCATATGTTTCATTAACAGAAATTTAGTTCAGCATTGATTTCGCTTAGAAAAGAATCTACGACGCAAAATATTTGTTTAAACAATGTGGTAAATATATAAATTGAAATAATTTTAAGATTAGATCGCAATAAAAGTTACAAAAAAAAAAATCGACAGGAGAAATATTTATATCTATATCTTTGTCTAATCTACATTAAAATCATGTTACAAGTTAATTCATACTATACCAAAATTTATTAATGAATTACATCAAGTTATTAAATAAATAAAAAATAAGCTAAATTAAAAATGACATTAAAAATTAAAAATAATTCAATTTAAAAGAAAAATAAAAAAATTACTTTTCCATTTTTTTTAATTATTTAACGTACTTTTAGTTCATTATTTACAATTTTACTTTATTAATTATTTATACATTTTATAAATTTCTTTTTTTAAGGTGATTTATAAAATTCCTCATACATTCTTTTATTAAAATAATTGATATTTTATTAGTCTATACTATATACATAGTAAATTGTATTAGTTTTTATAAATTAAACACTTAATTATTGGTGTCATAAGTCAAGGATAACACCTCAATTGGATATTGACAAAAATACATTTCCTATACATAATAAATTGTACTATGTTAAAGGTAATTTTATTATTTTATATTTTTATATAAAAATAAAAAAATATATCCACGTTAAAATTTGAATCCAAACTTTTATAATTTTTAACATTTGTATTTTGTCATTTATCCAAGACTTTATTTATTATTTATATTAATTTATTACATAATTCTTTGCATGTGTCGTAAGTAATCATTCATAATTAAATATTTTTACATTATTTTTATTCATCACCATTTATGAGCATGAAATTAGTGTGAATAAAACGTTTGGTAAAAAATATTATTAAAAAATTTATAATGTAACAGACAAGCTCTTACCAAATATTTTTTTATTTTATTAAAAATTTAAACTTTCGACATATAATATTTTAATTGTGTTTGATAATTATATTAATTTTTATAATGTTTAAAAAAAAATATTGAATATGATAAATAAGTAGATAGTTTTTGATCAAGTGTTAGAAAAATTCAATAAAATAAAAATTAATATTGTTAATAATTTAATTTTGTAGGCAGGTTTGATAGCTGAAAATTACTAGATAAAATAAAACATACTTAACATTTAATAGGAAATAAATTTAATTGTTTTATTATTTCATTTCATTTAAGATTATATTATATATATTCATCAAACAATATAATTTATAGTTAGCATTTAATTTTAATTAATATACTAAATAAATTTTATAACTTAAATATAATCCTTAATTCTTCAATATATATATTTTTAACACATATTTTTCAACACTTAATTTTTTTAGTTTATCAAACATAACCTTACTTATCACTAAATGTTGAAAACATTTAAAATTTGATTAAAATTTAAAATATTTAAACTATTGTCTTTTAACTTTTATATTGAATAAAATAAATAACACCGTACTAATAAAATTAAAATGATAAAATAATGAATCTTTAAAAATAAAAATTATTATTATCAAACAAAATAATTATATTCATTATTTAGTTTTACTAATATATCAAACGGGCTTAAAATATAAATCCAATGGTTATAATATTCATAACTAAAAATTTAATACTTAATTTTTTATCAAATACACCTTTAATTGGTATTAACTTATTAAGAATTAATTGAATATAATAAAAATATAAAAATTTAAAGATAATAAAATTATTTTATGAATTAATTGCATTATATATTATCAAATTATGACTCTCATTTTAATTTGGTCTCTAAATTTTATAATGTCCTAATTACATTTCAAAACTATAGATGTTATATCAGTTAAGTCTTTCCATTATTGAAACCATTAAATGACACGTAATATTTTGTACGACATAATTTAAAATGAAAATTGTAAGAAAAGTAAAATATTACCACATAATTTTTAAAATTAAAAATTAAAAATAGCGTAAAAACGTAAAAAGAGAGAGTGAATGATAGTTTTTATAAAAATTTCGAAAATTTCAAAAACTAAAATTTTTATAAAAATTTATTTTTACAAAATTCATTTTTTTTAAATTTTTTTAAATTTTAATTATATTATATAAGATATGATTTTTCATTTAATAGTTAAATTGATAATTTTTATAATGAAAGGAGTTTATTGATATAATATACATAATTTAAAATGTAATTAAAATTTTTAAAGTTTTAAGCATGAATATAGAACGAGTGTCATACTGTGAGTACTTTTGGTTGACTTAACTTCTTTATTTCTAAACACTAATTTTAAACTGCCATAAGTGTTTTCTTTTTCTTTTATAAGAAGTGTATCCTCTTTAACATTGCGGCGAAAAGTGCTGTTTTGGCTTTCTGACAACGATGATACCGATCAAATGCGAGGAATACAATAGTTAATACTTTTGTTTATTATTCGTAGGTGGGTGATCGTCTTGTTCCTCCGGTGTTAAAGGGTGCCACTGAAGCTATCTCGGCCGTCCACCAAACGGTTCATGGAGTGGTCGGTGATGTGGCTGCCGAGATCCATAGTCACGGAATTATCAAGCCTATATTATCGGACGCCATTTCCGCCGCCCATGGTGTGGCTACTGAGCTCCAGCATGCTGGAACGGTGAGCACTGTTACCTCCATAATTCTTTTTTCTTTTTATTCATTTGCGTTTTCCTTTTTTTTCCCTGTGATTAAACTATGAGTTCAAGACAAAATGAGAAACCAATTTCAGTGTTTTGAGCATCCCAAAGGCTTTATTAAGTGATTGGGTGATGTTTATATCGTGTGGTTAGCCGACCCTTTTTTGTTCTTAGCTTCTTAGTCGCCGCCGTGAATTCAATACTTTGAAGAGACGTCTTTTGTTATCTTTTCTCTTCTGCAATTCAATGCTGCTACGAAAGCAATGTATGCTTTCTTTGATATATTAACTTTTTCTGACTGTCTCAAACCCAATGGCTTGTTTTATGGTTTTAGGAGATTTCAACTTCTTAGAAGGGATGGTATTTCCATTATTTATATGCGCGTATATTTGTATTGTTGGTACTATGATATTAATATACCATTGAAAATTTGTGATTTCAAAGCCTTTTGGAACAGTTAAATCTTCGGGGAAGTTTGTGGTTGAGTTGGAAAACTGTGGATTTAAACTGAAATTACAAAATCTTTTAGTTCGAAGGTTTGATTAATAAAGAGTATCCAAAAATTTGATGATGTCTAGCAAATGAAAGGAGATACAACAATTCTTCTTCCTCATCTTCTTCTTATAATTGCCGGTTAGTGAATCTGTAACTGACATTGATCGTTTTGTCCTTCCAATTGTCTAGGATGTCTCATCTGAAGCTATCTCGGCTGCACAAATGTCTCCAGGAGCAGCTGGGGGAGGGCCTCCTCAGGTTCAGCATTCTGGACTGTTGGGCACTGCCTCTGGACTCATCAAGCAAATCTCTTCCGATGCCATCTCGGCTGCCCAAACCCCAGGAGTGTTTGAGGGAGGGTCTCCTCAGGCTCAGCCTTCTGAACTGTTGGGTGCTGCCTCTGGATTCATCAAGGAGGTCTCATCTGATGCCATCTCGGTTGCCCAAATGTCTCCAGGAGGTTCTGGGGAAGGGTCTCCTCAGGCTCAGTATTCTGGACTGTTGGGCACTGCCTCTGGGTTCATCAAGCAGGTCTCATCCGATGCCATCTCAACTGCCCAAAGCTCTCCAGGAGTGGCTACTGAGGTCCAGCATTCTGGACTGTTCGGTGCTGCCTCTGGATTGATCAAGCAGGTCTCATCTGATGCCGTCTCAGCTGCCCATAATGTGGCTACTGATGTCCAGCATGCTGGACTGGTGAGCACTAACTCCAGAATTCTTTTCTTTGTATTTTCTCTCTTTTCATGTGGCTGAAAATCTATTATAAACTATGAATTCAAGACAAATGAGGAGCAAATTTTATTTTTTGAGCATTACAAAGGCTTTATAAAGTGATTGGGTGATTTTACATCAAATTACACTTTTCTTTGGTGTTTCTTAAAGGGCTGCTAATCTACTCCATCTTTCACTGCCTATATGAAAAATCCTCTTTTTCCTCTTCTGTCTCACATTTCAACACGACAATGAAAGCAATATATCCTTGTTCACTTCATTTTCTTAAAGAAAAGCAAAATTTCCTCAAATTTCAAAAAGCATTTTCTGTCTGGGTCGAAGGAGACTCCCAAGTTTTTACATGGATTGGTATTTTCATTAACATTTCTCTTTTACTTATTTATTTATTTTTCTATTGTTGTGTAATCAAAATTTGAATTGTGATATTTAAAAAGCCATTTAAATGTTTGGATTTGAAGTCATTAATTGTTGGGAAAGTTTGTGCTTGAGTAGCAAAACTGTGGTTTTAACATAACATTTTAGCTCAAATGTATGATTCACACAGAGTACCATAAGATTGATGATGTTTATCAAATGAAAGGAGATTCAATAAATCTTCTTTGTTTCAATAAATCTTCTTTGTTCTTATTTCAGATTGGTGAATCGCTATCTAATATTGATCGACTTGCCCCTCCAGTCATCAAGAATGTCTCATCCAAAGCCATCTCGGCTGTCCAAAATGTTCCAGGAGTGGTTACTGAGGTTGGGAATGGTGGATTGCTGAACACTGCTACAGGATTCCTCAATCAGGTCTCGTCTGATGCTATCTCGGCTGCCCAAGGTGTGGCTACTGAGGTCCATCATGTTGGAGCGGTGAGTGCTACCTCAAGAGTTCATTTCATTTCATTTTATTTTATTTCTGTGGCTACAAATTGTATAAAACTATGAATCTAAGGCAATATGAGAAATGAATGTAATTTTTGAGCGTACCAAAAGTAAAAAATGACTAGGAGATTCAAGGATTCTTTCTGCATTTTGCAGATTGGTGAGTCTCTGGCTAAGATCGATAATCTCGTCCCCTCAGTCATCAAGCAGGTCTCATCTGATGCTATCTCAGCCAATCAAAAGGTTGCAGAAGTGGCTAGTGGATTAGGTTCTCTCGTTCAGCATGGTGGAATTTTGAGCACTGCCTCTGGACTCATCAAGGATGTCTCATCCCAAGCCATCTCGGCTGCCCAAGGTGTTGTTAGTGAGTTGAAGCATGGTGGAGCGGTGAGCACTGTCTCAGGATTTCTTTACTTTGCATTTTCTTTCATGTACCTTGGTTAAAAATAGCGTAAAACTATCATTCTGGACAGCGCAAATTTAATTTTCTGAGCATCTTCTGAGGCTTCAAACCCAGTGGTTTCCGTCATGGCTAAAGGAGACTACAACATCTTACACGACTTCGTTTTTTACTATATAATTAAACATTTTTCCTTTTTTATTTATTTTTCCAATAGCTGGGGCTTCTTCTTTGAACTGCTTAGTTGATATACGTTTAATTTCTTTTTGTTGATTGGAATTTGAAGGTTAAAGAAGAAACTGAGAAGCTGAAATACTTGGCATTTCTGCAACTAGCCATCATCCATGTGATTTTGTGGTTCGGCAACCTCTATACGAAGCTGAAGCAAATGTCAGGACCATTGAAGCCTGTTATTGAGATAGTTGAGAGAATGGTTGAAACCATGTTTGGACCTATTTTCGAGGCATTCTTTGATTCCCTTTACGACCTGTTCAAATTTGCTGATGACTGGGTAAAGTCTTTTTTCATTAAATTTGGCTTCTTATTTGGTATAAATTTGACAAGCAAGGGAAATAAGTAAGAGCAATAACAAGATTTGAGATTCTGGGTTGGCGGGGTGCTGTGGGATAGTTGTGATATTGGAAATGAAATAAAAAATTTATGATTTCAAAACCCTTTAGAAAAGTTACTTTCTTTAACAAATTATTGCTTCTTTTGAATGGTCGGGAACCTTTGTGCTCGAGTTGCAAAACTGTGGTTTAATGGAAACTAAAGTATTTTTAGCTCAAATGTCCAATTGGTGTATAACATCCTACGATTGATGATGTTTATTGTAGATTGGTGAATTTGTGATTAAGATTGATGGTATTCTCCCTCCAGTCATCAAGCAGGCAATATCCAAAGTCGCCTCGGCTGCCAATAATGCTTTAGGACTGACTGTTGATGTGCCTACTATGGAGGTCCAGAGTACTGGAGTGAAAGGCACCTCCTCTAGATTCCTCCAGCAGATCTCATCCGGAGCCATCTTGGTTGTTGAAGGTGTGGCTAGTCAGGCCAAGAATTCCGGATTGGTGAGTTTTGCCCCAAGAATTCTTCTCTTTGCATTTTCTTATGGCATTTTTCATTAAGTGTGTCGTTTTATTTATTTTTCTACTGTAGGGTAATCCATCGAAGTGTCAGTAAATTTTTTTTCTTTACTGATTATTTAACGTATGTTTTTCTTTTTGTTGATGGGGTTTTGAAGATTCCTGAAGAGCTACAAGTGCTGAAGTACTTAAAATACTTAAAATACTTTGTAACCGTGCAAGCTGCAGTTCTCCGTGCAGTCAAATTCTACTTTGAAGTTAAGAAAATGTTGAGACCATTGAGGCCTGTCATTGACTTTATTGAGCGAGTGGTTGTTAGCGTGTATCAGAAGTTTTTTGCGAAAATGGTTAAGAGCCTATTTAGATGGGTCCTTATAAACTTATTTGGTGTCCCTGCTGGAGTTTTCGATATAATTGACAAGGTAATGCTTGTTCCATTCTTTTATTTGGTATAATATTTGACAAGCAAAGGCAATAACTAAAGCAACAGTAATAACTTGAATTGTTATCTGTGTCGGTGGAGGCAGCGAGATAATTGTGATTTAAAAATGTTAATTAAAATTTGGATTTCTAAATTCTTAACTGTTTGGATTTTTAATTTCTTTAACTAAAATTGCGTTTTTAAATCATTTGTGGAAGTTCATGGTTGAGTTGCAAAACTGTGATTTTGACAGAAATTACGGATCCTTTTAGCTCGAATGATTATGTCTATCAAACAAACAGAGATTTGAGAAATCTTATTTTGTTCTTATTGCAGGTTGGAGGTGATTTGAGTAAGCTTGGCGATTTGAGTAAGCTCGGAGATTTGTGCATGCTTGGCGATTTCAGTACGCTTGGAGGTTTGAGTAAGCTCGGCGATTTGAGTAAGATTGATGATCTTGTTCCATCTGGAGCCCTCTCGGCTGTCCAAAGTCTTCCAGGAGTGGGAGGTTTGGCTACTGAGTTGCCAGGCACTGGATTGCTGAGCTCTGCCTCAGGGCTCCTCAAGCAGGTCTCGTCCAACGCCATCCCAGGCGCTCAAATGGTGGCTGATGTCCAGCATGCTGGAGCGGTAAGCATTACCTCGAGAATCCTTCCCTTTGCATTTCGTCGGCTACCAACGTAGCTAAAAACTATGAATTCAAGACAAAATGCGAGTATACCAAGACTGATAATGTCTAGCAAATGGAATGAGGTTGAAGAGTTATTTATTTTTATTGTAGGTTGAAGCCACGACCAAGACCGATAGTCTTATCTCTCCTCTCTTCAAGCGTTCATCCGAAGTTACCTCAGTTGCCCAAAAGACTTTAGGAATGGCCAGTGGTTCCGCCACAGGATTCATCAAGCAGATCTCATCCAGAGCCATCTCAGCTGCCCAAAAGGCTCCCAGGGTAGCTCAAGGTCTGTCTAATGCTGGAGTACAGAACACCGGATCCCTCACACAACTTGCATCCAAACCGATTGCAGCCACCCAAAAGCCTGCTGAGGTCCAACATTCCGGAGTGGTGAAGGGCGCCTCGACATTGGCAAAATCAGTCTTCACTGCGGTCGAGCCAACAGTTGAAAAATGTGCTGTTTCGATTTGGCAGACACTGAACAAAATCCCTCTCTTTCCACAAGTAGCTTCAGTAGTTGTTCCGACAGCCGCCTTTTTCACCGACAAGTATAACCAGACGGTGGCAACCGGTGCCGAGAAGGGTTACAAGGTTGCCTCGATTTTGCCAGTGGTTCCTACCCGGAAGATCGCCAAGGTGTTCAGTGAAGGGAAATCTGATTAGTTTACATGATGATTATATTGTAATATATATATCGTGTGGCAGATATATATACATCTATGGTATGAAATCGGATTTTCACGTATCAATAACTTATTTTCTCCATTTTGTTTGTGCTTTTTCATTGAAATTATTAGGTTTGTTTTTAAGGTAAGCTGATCCAGGCATCAGAATGGATTAAAGAAAAAACTATTCTATTCTTCTATTTCTTTCGTCGTACCCTCAAAATTAGTTTGGTATTAGTCACATAATTAATATGTAATGATTTTTTCCAGGGGTTTCCTAGAGGTTTGGGGTATGGGTAGTTTTAACAATGTATATATATAAACATTTTGATAGTAACCAATGATTTTGATATTGCTATAGTGTTTGTGTATTTTCTCCTGTTATAATCATATTTTAATGTATTAATAATTAATATTATTTTTATTATAATAAAATTTTTTATTTGAGTTTATATCACTTATCAATCAGGTCTTAACTCGGTTAAGAAATTATAAAAAAATTATTATTTTTTACAAAGTAAATTATATTATTATAAAGATGTTTTTATTTTTATATTTTTATAAATCAATAAAAATATACCCATTTGACCCAAAAAAATACTATCAAACCTTTAAATTTATCAATTTAACTAAGGAGTTATTTTATTTTTATATAAATTTTTAATAAATATATTTATTAGATAAATCTTCTTCACCCACAATGCGGGTGTGCAATAATCTAATATAAATTATACAAATTTATATTTTTGCATTTATATTGTATTAATTAATCATATAATCATTTTGTTTCATTGTTTTTCTTGTCAAAAAATTCATCATTTTATCCCCAAAAGTATACATCCTCAAATAAGAGCATATCAAATCAAATTTTATGTTTTCATTTATTGATATTTTAAAGCCTATTTAAAGGTAAGCTGATTGGATGTAAAGAAATTATTTTAGTGTGAATTTTTTAAATTAACTGTTTAAATAAAAAAGAAAAAAAGGAATAATAATCAAACGTTGACCATGCCACGTAGATTTGTACTAAGAAACATGACTTTATTTTTTTAACCAATTCAATTGGTTGCAACATTAAAAGAGATAATGATTTTGAGAGAAAAGCAACGTATTTGATAATTGATTTAATATGGTCCAAGTCACCAATACAATTTTTTACTCTCTTACCGATCAAATGACTATAATCTTCTCATTTTTATTTTTTAGCCACAACTACTAATTTAAAAAGAATTCAACGAGATCCCACTATAATAAAATTTCATATTAAATGTTATGGATAAATTGATACAAAAGTGATATTTTAAGTACTAATAAATACTAAATTGAGAATTGAGATATAATTTAAAAGCCCAGCCCTAAATAAGCCTTTTACGTATTAGACAAATCCTCCAACCCAACCCAAATCCAAATCCAAATCCAAGTAATGGATATTTTCGGGCTATTATAGACCCGAACCGACCCGACCCGACCGGCTCGACAACTAAACTACTTCAGTTTCCAGATATTGAACTCAAAAGACAGAAGCTCTTTCCTCTGCCTCTAAAACTCCACACAATAGTTCTAAGGAAAAAAAAACCCAAAATTCAAATCTACAGAAACCATGTCGTGTTTTTTACAGGCGCCAGTGGCTCACACAATCCTATCTTCAGCTTCTTCATGTCGAACTGTTCGAAGAACAAAGGCTTTGAAGCTTAGGTGCGGAGCTTTGGGTGCCAAAAACGCCGCCAAAATCCCCATGCCTCCGATAAACCCTAAGGACCCTTTTCTTTCAAAGCTTGCCTCCGTTGCCTCTTCTTCCCCCGAAGCGCTACATAATGGCTCGGCTAATCCCGATACGCCGCCGTTTTTGGACTTGTTTGAGTCCCCCAAGCTTATGGCTACTCCTGCTCAAGTAAGTTCTATTTTTTATTTCAAAATTTCATTAATCGTCTGAACTTTGAATTGCTTTGAATGGAATTATAGAAAAAATATAATGAATTAATTTAGGTTTTATTTGGGAACTTGGATTTCAAAATATGTAAATTGTATAATAGAACATGTATAATAAATGTAATATTAATGATTATTGATGGTTAATTTTCTATTTTATTTGAAATTCATGTTCTTATACCTTTCCTAGCATAATCATATTGAATGTAATTTATAGAACTTTGAAAAGTTCTGAATGGAATAATAGAAGATTTTAATTAATTAATTTTGGTTGTTTTTGGGGACTTGGATTTCAAAAGATGTAAATTGTATAATAGATCATGTATAAATATGATATTAATGATTATTCATTATTATTTTTTCCAAATTATTTGAAATTCCTATAATTTTTTGTGATTTTGAAGTGATAATATTGAATCTTAACTAATTTATACATAAACAAATGAAATCCAAATTTCGAAGTATTGTTTCCAGACAGAATATTAGGCTTTTTAATTTTAGTGATTGAATTTGTATTGACTGCACTCATGTGATTAGTCATTCATCAAAACTGAATTAGGTGGAAAGATCAGTGTCATACAATGAGCACAGGCCGAGAAGCCCTCCACCGGACTTACCTTCATTGCTTCTTAATGGTAGAATAGTTTACATTGGCATGCCGGTAAGTGTTCCTGAATTCCGATTTGAGGGGGGGATGGGATTAATTTTATAATTTATAAATGTTTTCTTCTGCGTTTGCTTAATTAATTAGAAATTAATTGTATAAAATTGCAAAACAAGGTGGATAGCTTCAATGGTTGTTTTTGGGCAATTATTTAGCACTCATACAGTCCTAGTTTTTATGTTCTTGCAAATTTCTTCGTGTTTTGAGATGACCATTTCCCTGAAATTCTTGCTCCCATGGGACCTTTGTACCTATATGCATTAAGATCCTGATTCATGGATCTCTTGGTCCAAGAAATAAAAATGAAGGATCCAACATTTCTTCTGACTCTTTTTCAAATTCGAGAAGTGTTGATTGATCCTATATTTCATTATAGTTCCATGATTTGGAGTATCATTTCCTAATTCCTACTGTTGCATTATTACTGTAACCTGTTCAGATGGTTTAACTGTTTTTTATCTTTCAGCTCGTGCCTGCAGTTACAGAGCTTGTAGTTGCAGAATTAATGTATCTTCAGTGGATGGACCCCAAGCAACCGATTTATCTTTACATAAATTCTACTGGAACAACTCGTGATGATGGTGAAACGGTGAGCGTTTGCGTATGGTACCTTTGAATTTACTCATGAAGAGGTCAAGATGGAATTCATTCTGTATTTCATAACTTCCGGAGATGTTAGAATCATACGTCAGTTCTATCAAATAAGACAAAAAGCGTGTCACCTTGTGTTAAAATCCAGGTTTTCACAGTCTTTTGCGTAGATTATGTGTATGATAAACCTGCAAACACGAAACTGTATATGACCCTGAATGGCCTCTGAACCGTAAACAATAGCATCTTCATTCTCCATTGTGGTGTTTCTTCTGCTTCCTATTTGCAATCCTATTATGTTTGTGTATGTGTGCGGGTGTCGGTTTTCTTTATGGTCCACATTTACATGATTTAAAGCTGTTATACCACAGGTTGGAATGGAGACAGAGGGTTTTGCCATCTATGATGCACTTATGCAATTACAAAATGAGGTGAATTTTTGTTCCTTCCATTTTCTCTGTCTTGATAAGAAATGTTTTCTTTGGATGTCTCGAATTTTATTATCTTTGTTCAATAACGAGAGTTTACTTTTTCTTTGTTCGTGGTATTCCTTAATAACTTGGTAATATTGATGACCATACAGATACATACGGTCGCTGTTGGGGCTGCAATAGGTCAGGCTTGTCTTCTACTTTCAGCGGGAACCAAGGGTAAACGGTTCATGATGCCTCATGCCAAAGGTGCAATAGTATCTTGTCTGTGATTCTAAACTTTTATCGACTCTCTCCTATGAGGCAATCTTTTCAAATACAACCTCTCGAGTGTTTCCTTGTATTCTATTTCAGCTATGATCCAACAGCCTCGTGTCCCATCATCAGGGTTGATGCCTGCTAGTGATGTTCTTATACGTGCCAAAGAGGTATCATGAAGCTGCTTATCCTTTACGTTGATTAACAATAATATTTGAATGTAGATTTAAGTTCTCCTTCAAATTTTCATCTTGGGCTTCGGAGGCTTTGATAGCCTCTTTTGAGGTTGCAATTTAAAAACCGAAGCTGCAATACCCAACTGAAACTTTTTTTTGCAGGTGATAATAAACAGGGACACACTTGTGGAACTTCTGGCCAAGCACACTGGAAATGTGAGTGTGCTGAATCTATGTTGGTCTTGTTTGTTAAAACAGAATTAAAAAAAAAAAAAAACAAAAAACATAAGAACTCACTGTATGACTTTGTATTTCATTAGTCGATAGAGGCGGTAGCCGAGGTGATGAGAAGACCGTTTTATATGGATGCTAACCGAGCTAAAGAGTTTGGGGTCATTGACAAGGTAAGTGCACTTATATATTTAGCAGTTCATCTTTTTTTTTTTTTGAAGTATTCATATCTGCAGTCCGTGTCTGATGCATACCCGAATATGTTATAGGGATATGATTCTCCAAGACTCCTCTAAATATAGGAAAAACTCTTATAAAAAATAAAGGTTTCCGATTTTCATACCCTTGTTTGAGTAACATAGCTGAGATGTGTGCTTTGGATACAGATCTTGTGGCGTGGTCAGGAAAAGGTAATGGCGGAAGTTGCTTCTCCCGAGGAATGGGACAAGAATGCCGGCATCAAAGTCATGGATGGCTTTTAGTGTCCAGGTGGTGGACACTAGTCATTGTAAGTGAATTCTCCATTTTCCTTTAGGGACGTTTCTTCTACTGCAAAGTGAGCTGGTTTCTCTCATAGCGGAGAGATACTAGCATAAACATTCCGGATGCTTTGTCATATAAGCTTTGGTGGTTTTAACCATATATTCCCTGGCTGCAGTCTACCGATTCGGGCTGCTTCGACTGTTGATGTTTGTCCATTCCAAAGTTTTAACACTGTTATTTCCTATCGTGCTGCAGGAAGTTTCGTTAGCTAGATCAGGTGTGCCACCTACATAACGTCCATAACAGAGGTCAACTTGTGACTTTTTCGAGGAGTGTTGAATATGCAGGAACACCATTACTAAATTATTGAACTGAATTACAATTGATACATTTAAGCCTGGAATAGGTTGCAGGTTGATGGCATGCTTAATGAAAATAGGAAGATGGTTTCTTTTTTTTTTTTTTAGGTTTTGGGTCGAATTCTGTATAATCTTACAGATTGTTGATAATTTTAGCAGCGTCTTCCATTCCATTGGTGACTGTTGAGCATTATAAAAACCTGGTTCGCGACCGAAAACACTGTCCACGATCATTAATGCTACATTTGAATGATTGCATCAAAGGTAAACCCTCTTGAGATGTGGAAAAATTTGCATTGCTTTGGATTATTTAGGTAAAAGTATTATGGAGGCCTTTGTATTAGGAGTAAAATTGTATTTTGTTTTTTTTATTAAAAAATGAGCAATTTAATCTCAGTATGTTAAATCATAGAGCAAATTAATCTTTTTAATTAAAATTTTCATCTATTTTTACGGTTAAGCAGCATGGTCAATGGAATTTCGAGATAGATATATATGATGTATTATATGTTGTTGTACATGGATTAGTTTTAACAGAAAGATTAATTTGCTTTTTGAATTAATGGATAAGAATTAATTTGTTCATTTTTTTAATTTGCTCATTTGGTACAATGGCCTGAAAAGAGTTATGCATGAGGGCCTGAAAAGAAAAATTGAAACTTGGAATAACAAATGAACGGTTCGATTCAGTTCTGGAAAGGAAAAGTTGTGATTAATATATGTTAGGTTTTATAAGAAATCAAGTTGTTTATACATAATTAATGTGTTATGTTAATTATATGTGTACTTTCGAACATTTAATAAGCCAATTTAATCATTTATGTAAGTACCTCTGACTATCACAAAAAACCTATGCTTTGCTCCCACCGCTGTTGCTACCTCTTGGGTCATCGCTTTTTTTCGCCCTCGGGCTTCGACGTAGTTGACGTCAGATCTAGTGTTCTTCAGATCTGAGTCCTAACTCCCAAGGTTAGGAGTCTCCCTTTCACTGCCTGTCGAGTGACTTTCGATTGTTGATCTTGCTTAATCAGAGGTGCTTGATGGCTGAGATCTCTGGTTGAAGATCTTGAGTGATTGTGTTTAGGTTTTCAATCTAATGGTTTTGATTGTTTTCATGGTGGTTGGATCAAAGGTGAAGCTAAATTTTTAAAAAAAATGTAATTTCATTAATTTAACAGTATATATACTTATAATTTTTAAATGATTAAATTAAAATTTTATCATTTTGAGAGGTTAGAGTGTAACGTTATTATTATTAATTTAAAATTTTATAAATTATAGAAAAACCTAAAGACGTAGAATGACCGTTCACTATCCTTGTCCATAGTTGTCCTAATGTTGGATTTTGATCAACTTTTTTTTATACAAAGAGGACAAGCAATCAGAATAATAGTTTTTTGTTGGCCCAAGGTTTGAGTTATGATTTGGTGTCATGTGGTGATTGTCATGATGGTCGAGTATTAAGGTAACTTACTTTCTCTTAAGTCTTTAGAGACTTATAGTTTATCAAGTTCAAACTTTCATGGGAACTTGATTTTGTTTGAAGTTTTATTGTGTGTTTTGTTTTAAGTTAGAGATGTTCCCATTGTCACGAGAGTGAAAAAAATTGTATACTAGCTCATTGCATCAAGATTTTTTCTTGATGGATAAGAGCGTCGTACGATTGAGAGGGCCATGATAAAGAGTTGATGATCTCTCTTTGTTCTGTTTTTTAGTAAGGGAGCCTGATTTAAACAACGAACATTTGTTTTCTTCATCATAAAGTTTAGGTTATCTTGCTTTTCGAAAATGTGTTTGGTTCAAAATTGAGATCCTCAATTGTTTTCTCCATTATTTGTAATAGAGTTTGTTATCTTATTGACCTTTGTTTATACGAGATATTTATCCTTATTTACTTATAATATATATTTTATGAAATTGAAATGAATATTAGATGAATTTAAACAAAAATTATAGATTTTGTCACACTCATTTATGCGAAACAAAAACATGATATGAAAGTTATATTCATTAAAAAAAATCAAGAATTAGGTTACAGATAAAATGGAAAAATATTTATGGTTAAACATGCTTGGGTTATAGTAAAAAAAATATTAAATTCTCTTTTAAGAGAGGGTTTTATGTGAATTTTTTTGTGTTTTTAAATAATTTTATTATAAGTTTTGATCATATTTTTTTTATATAATTATTAGAATTAGACATAATCCTTCCCCAACTCATAAATAAGAGGATCATGCACTTCAGCGCACTTGAATTTACGTCCTTTTATATTGACAACAATGCTCATGCCAATTGCGCTAAGACTCAATCAATTTATGTGACTTCTCAAATGAGTTGATGTTGAAGTGATTTGTGACATAAACTCAATAAAATAATTTATAATGAAATATAACGTTTTCGTCTATGGATTAATAATGAAAAAGGTTAAAGGTACAATAATCTTATGTTTGAATCTCATCTATTTAAACCATGCGAATATATTTCAATCATCAGTCTAATGCTTGATTTCAGTTTTAAATATTTATTTGTGAATTATTACTTATACTTAAAAAAGTTAAAATATGCTATAAGTCCTTATACTCATTGTAAAATTTGAATTTAGTTACTCTACCTTTTAGTTTTTAAAATTTAGGTCTAACTACTAACCTTGTTAAAATTATTTTGTTAAATTCATGTTCATTAAACCTTCATTTTTTAACTACATTGTTACCAAGTGATTTTTTTTAAAATTTCAAAATGTCACCAACAAATTTAACAAAAAAGTTAATAGGGTTACCAATTGGACTTGTACTTTGAAATCTGAAAAGTAGAGGGATTATTCCTTAAAAAATAAAAGTAGAGGGACTAAATTCCTGAAAATAAAAGTAAATAGACTAAATTTCAAAAATTTTAGGGACTTGTGGCAGATTTTCACCTAAAAAAAATTTGTAAGTCAGCAAAACGACATAGTTTTTGTCCTTGGCCGAAACGACGGCGTGTAATGTTGACAACAACTTAGTGGCGGAAACTAGAAAACCAGAAAACCAGAAAGAAAAAGCCTCCTACTCATTATCCTCTCTCTCTCTTGTGCTCTCTTTCATTTTTCCATAGCTTTCCTTCCAATCAAATACTAATCCCTTTGTTTTTTTGTTCTCCCTCTCTTTAAAATTTGATTTTTACATAGCACGAAAATTAAAAAGTTATGGCGGAAGAAGAAGAAACAGAGCTGAGCGATGATCAAAAGAAAGGAATCGCCAAATGGTTCCTCGTAAACGCTCCCGCTGGAGAAATCCAATATGTCTCCAGAGGTTCTTAATTCCATGTTGATTTAGCCTCGCCATTTCCATTCCTTTCTCTCTTTATTTATTTATTTATTCTCTTTTCTGATAGATGAGTTTGATGATTGATGAATTAGTTATACTCTATATTTTGTTTTGTTTTTTAAATTCATGTTTGATTTTGGATCGAACAATTTGAATTTCGGTATATCTTCTTGATTATTTCATTTATTTTTATGTTTTGCAGATTTAAAATTGGTTTTGAATGATGATGATGTGTATAATGAGGCAGCATCGGAGGCGTTTCCCGTTTACAACAAATGTCACCTCATTTCCCTCAAAATGCCTGGTGGATTCGGTGATGTAAGTCTTGGAAATCCTTAATTTTTTATTATTCTTTATAATAATTTGAAAATCAAGCTTTTTTTTTTTTTAATGATTAGCTCAAATTTCTAGCAATATTTAGACATTTCCGCTGGTTAGATTTTCAGAAATGTGAGCGGATTGCCTGGAATTTAGTTCATGCATTATTGTTTTGAAGAGTGACATTTGTTGTCGAATTGTGCATGCTTTACCTATGTTACTTGGATCTGATACACTTATGTTCATATTTTATCAAGATTTTCATATACTTTAAGGATATGAATACGATATGGATATTTCAAGAAAAAAGTGAAGAGTCGGAGTAATATAGTCCCTCGTAGTGTAGTTTTAGTTGGATTATTTGTGAGCTTGTCTTGGTAAGTGTCATAAGGCTAACTTTTAAGATTTATATGCCATTTAAAAGTGTATTTGCTGTCTGCTTTAGCGGCAATGTGTATCAATCATTGTATTTTAAGATGCTTCGTTTCTATCATTTTCCGGTTAGGATATTGGGCTCTTTTTTCACTCAGTTATGGTACAATACTCATCTGGTTATCTCTATTTCTCATTTTGGCTCGTTACTCTTACCAAATTTCAGTATCTGGTCTGTTTGTTGATATGCTAGTTTCATTGAATTTGGTTATAAAACAATTTTAATTATTGTGATATTTTTTCTTTTATTGGACTTCAGGTGTTGGTTACATCATATGGGGAGCTTCAGGATAACGAGTACCTAGACCCCAAGACTGCCCAAGTTGCCATAGTCGATCATGTCAAACAGGTACCTTTTAGCCTTATGAATGCATCTTGTGATTTTAAATTTTTATTGCCATACAAAGCTGATATCCTTTCCTGAAATAGAAATTTTTAGCAGCAAGTAGATTATAGGTTAGTTTTCTTCCTGTTGATGTGTTGTTTCTTAGCGTATTAATTTGTATCAGTTGCTTTAAATGTTTATGTCGTGATGTCCTAAATGGTTCAGGCTTGTACAAAGGTGAGACCTGCTACTGATGAGGAGCTTCCTTCTGCATATGTTGAGGAATACCGGTATGTTTTATGACTCTGAGGTACTGATATTATTCTTAATTGGTTCCTTATACGCTATTACGAGAATTTTTCTCTGTAAAATTTAATATAGTTGACATCATTAATTGGGGTCATTAAATTTCAAGTGCCCATTTCCTCCATTGGCTGGTTTCTCTTTAGAATCTCCTTTGATCTAATTTATTCCATGTTTGCTGTCACCAGCTAGCCCAAATTGGCAAAATCCTATGTCTCAGGTTCCTACTGACTTGTACCTCTTTGTTACTATTAATCCTTACCTACTTGATAGAGATGGAATAAATTTCTATATTCACTCTGTTCTAATGTTTATGGCTTAGCATATGGTCTTTGTCTCTTGCGCAATTGTATTTAATTGTGGCTGTCCTACAGTCCTCTCCTGGGTTCTGACTGACTCCATACCTCAGGACTGTCCCGGGAACCATAAACTTGCTTGTTTTGTTGCCAACAAGTAAAACGTTCAATAAGTTTTCACATTAAGGATATAGTTTCCATTCTATCATGGTTTTCATTGTCATTGCTCAAACAGCTGAACAAGCATGCATCATGAAGAGAGAAGAATCTGTAATTTCTCTTTTGAAAAACTCAGCAAAAATCAGTGATTGTTTATAGCTAGGATTAGGGCACATTTCTTTGTGCAGTACTTCAATTACATGTAATTAAGTCCACTTTTTTTTCCAGCTGTGCTCTAGAAGCAGAAATACTGAAGTATGTTGCCGAAGCTTATCCAAAAGGTTCTTGTTCAGTCTACTGTACTAATGGAAAAGATGTGGAGGAACCTGGATCTGATTTTGACCTTGTTGTAGTGATTGCTGCCGCTCGACTTAGCCCCCAAAATTTTTGGTGTGTGAGATTTGTTAGACCACAATGTAGCAGTAACTTTTCTAGTGATTGCTTGATTGTATAATCAATTAGCTATCTGGTTACCACCTATTAGTAGGTCGATGTTGGTGACATTGACATGTGGCTATTTATCTTCTAATAATGATTCTTTTCGTATTGTTTAGCAATGGAAGTTGGCGGACAATATGGAATATAGAGTTCAAAGATGATATTCAAAAGCTGGAATTAAATGGCAAATTGCAGGTATTTCAATATTTCTTATGATGCCATGCATGGTGGCATATTGGTTACCCTTTTCATCTTGAGTTTTGGATCTGAATACATATTAAGTTACATAAAGCTACAATAGGTCGGTTCTTTCTCTTCTCAGGTTGGTGCGCACTATTTTGAGGAGGGGAATGTGCAATTAGATACAAAACATGAATGTAGAGATTCAACAATGTTTCAGGTTATTACAATGACCACAATCTCTTTTAATATTGTAGGATCATAGAAGTTTTAGACTTATTAGCATCGAAGTTTTCAATTTTGTTGGCTTATTATATGCTGCTTATGGCTCCTGGTCAGTGTGTTAACAACAAATGTTCTGACCTCATGCTACCCATGTTACTTGAACTCATGTGTGAGTATCGGATAAGGGTATGTTCAATGTTTTGCAAGATTTACATATATTTGGAGGATCCTTGGATCATGTTGCCACTCATTTCTGCATATGCATCAGACACATGTACTTCATAAAGTGTGAAGAGCCGAACAACATGCTGCCATGTCATGTTATAATTGTTTTCATATGGTTATTACTTACTGTGTTTGTTTCAGTCTCCCGATGATACTGCAATTTCTGTAGCCAATCTTATTCGCCGCCATGAGACAGCATACATGGCATCTCTTGAGGTTGTTTTTGATATATCTGGTTAATTTTAAATGTCTGAGTTTTCTGGAATTCTCTACTGATCTTTAAGGCATAATGCAGGAATCTTATTTTAAGTTGTCAGATAACACTTTCAAGGTATGTTTTATTTTCTAAAGTCTTTGGGCTGAAAAGTGTGAGAAAACCTTTTGAATTCAGCTATGTTATCTTTTTATTTTCATGTTGCTATTAGATCCAACTTTCGTTTAATTTAAGGTAGTACTGTATACGGCATGTATCTCAATCATGCTAGTTTATATCATGTTTCATGTAACTATGCATCTAATCATGTCAAGTTGAGTTTAAGTTGTTAGAACCTGGGGCTTGAACCTGTCTCAATGTTAGACTTGAGCAAGTTTCGCTTTTAAAGCTTGAGCTCCATTCAAGATAAAGATCGAACTGCTCAAGCTCACTTGATTAGGCTTGCTTTGTAGTAAAATAATGAGCTAGGTTCTTATGTTTACTTCAAGCTCGATTTTTTGTGTTGGAGCTCGAGTTTGAGATGCAAAAAAGGTTAAGCTCACAAGCTACTTGAGTCAAGCATTATGATCTCAAATTCGGCTTGCTAGATAGCTTGATGTGCTCGACTCAACAATGACCGAGCCAAATTCAATTTTTCAAACCCAATCCGAGTAGCTTACGAGCTATTGATGTTTATCCCTTGATGTTCATTTAGAATTTATGTCTAAAGCAATCCCTAGAAAAGCAACTAATGATCTTAAAAACTTGTGTGTAATGCAGGATCTTCGGAGGAAACTTCCGATTACTCGGACCTTATTTCCGTGGCGTAGCACTAGGCAATTCAGCCTGAAAAGAGAGATATCAGAAGAACTCGGAATTGGGAAGTGACTATACAATATCAAGACGCATCGAAAGCCAATTCCCTTAATGCATAAAATCAAGTTCAACAGGATCCTGGTCACCTGACTGTACTTTTTAGAGCAGTTCTAAGAGTTTACAATTGTTTGTTAGGCTCCCAACAACCATGAATTTTAGAGTTTATCAGTTATTTAATGTGCAGGTTGAGTTCTCATGTGAGAATCTCAATTGCATCATTGTTTACAAGCCATCATCATGTATTATTATGTATAGCAAGCTTTACTTTGAACACAATTCCTCCTTTATTAAATCTATGTAAGACACAACAATTATATCTATATATATACATATAGGTATAGCAAGTTTAGCAAGCTTTAATTAAAAAATAAAAAAATATAGGTATAGCAAATTTTAATTAAAAAATAGGGTAAACAATCAAAATATTCAATTTTGTTTACCTCAGATTACATTTTAATCACTTATATTTAAAATGTTACTCATGTTATCGTGTTGTAATATATGTCACTGAGCCGTTAATTGTCGTTATCTGTTTTGAACAATTTAAAATATTCTTTTATGTTCTTTTTAATTTTTTTCTTTATTTTCCATTTTCTTTTGCTTCTCTCTTTATTTTTTTTTTCTATTTTTCATTTTTAATATAATTTTTCTATGTTTTCTATTTGTTAAAAGTGGGCACTATACTTTTAATTGTTGAACAATTTAAATTTTTCGAATGAGATGAGCTTGTGAACTAGTTTTAACAAATGAAAAACATAGAAAACAAAGTTAAAAGAAATGAAGAAGGGAGGAAAATAGAGGAAAAATTAGAAGAGAATGAAAAAAAAAGAAAATAAAAGAAAGTTAAAAGAAAATAAAAGAAAAAAATAAATTGCTCAAAATGAAAAAATATAGGGACTAATTATATAATAAACCTAAAATTTACATTTAAAATGCTGATTTAATTTGTCACGTCAGCTTATCTTCACACCGTTACCGAAAATTAACTGCTCAATGACTAAAATATTACAACACGATAATGTAAGTAACTAAAATGTAACATATCGAACATAAATGACTAAAATGTAACATAAGATAAACAAAAGTGGTTATTTTGATAGTTTACCCTAAAAAATATACAAAAAAACAATATAGCTTTTATTAAAAAATAAAAAGGAGTTCCATTGCCGGGAATTGAACCCGGGTCTCTTGGGTGAAAGCCAAGTATCCTAACCACTGGACAGCAATGGATCTGATGGTTGCTTCAAAACATAATTTTAAAACAACATTTGTATTTTATGAAGGAACACAGTGAATCTGCTATAGTTTAGTGGATGGGTTGTCAACTTTTTTCTATACATAATAATTAAATAAGGCCATTTACTTCTATTATATTTAAATATTTGGTTTGAATGTTTTTAATTTATTAGATTTATATTGTGCTTTATGTTAAAAGCATGTATAAGTATATTTATACAAGTATTTGTATATGTTAGTTTTTTTCTAAGTTACTTTTTTTTTAGTTTTGTTTTTATTGTACAATAACATTGCTTTCAAATTTTGAAATTTTAATTTTTTATTATTTTAATAAATTACAAGCATTAAAATAAAATTTATTCAAGATTGAGACATCATCAGTAAAATGGAGTATCATTAATATATACTTGACTACAATTTAAAGAGTTTATTTGGTTATAATACGAATATAAAGATTTATATAAATATATTAACAAAGTTCAAGAAATTAGCTAAAATAATAATTTTATTTTCTTTGTGCTCGAACTCGAAACTCACAACCAAATAAGACTCAGTTGATAATTGTAATTAAAAAAAAATTATCTGTTATAATTACAAGATTATGCACTCCAAAATATTAACAAAATGTATACATTTTAAAAGGTAAAATTCTATGAAGGGTCCTTCTATTATACATTTATTGTCGATTTAATTTTTTACTATAATCTGATATTTTTAATTGTTCTACTTTAGTCTTAATATCAAAACTTTTCATGAAGTTCATGATTTATTTTTTAAAATATGGCATATATATATTTTAATATTTTCAAATAAATATTATATATTTTCTCTTTCTTTCTTTCTTTCTTTTTAAATGTGCAAAAATATTGTTCATTTATACAAAAAAATGGTAAGCATATATGTCATGTCATTACATTTGTATCAAATGAATGGAAAAGAGTTGGTTTCAAGGCTGAAAATATACATTTTAAAAAGTAAATCAACAAGAAATTATCATTTTATTGTAAAATAAATAATTTCGACAAAACACACATAAAATAAGGACTTTGTACAGAAATGGACCTTTTTAAAATTTTGATAGATTTAATAATAAATAAAAATTAAATAAAATACATAAAATAAACAAAAAAACAATTATATAAGCAGTCGCATAGCCTGAAATTTTTTTAGAGGGTCGAAATTAAATTATATATTTTTATGATGGTAAAATTGTAATTTCATCATTTTAATAATCTATATATCTTTATAATTTTTAAAATGTTAAATCAAATTTTTATACTTTTTTAGAGTAAAATGCAAGTTTATCATTACTAACTTAAAATTTTATAAATTATAAAAAGTTTAAATTAAAATTTTACCAGGAGATGGCAAGTTCACACCTTCTAAACTCTCATTATATTTTAATTAAATTATATATTGGGATGAGTCAAACCCTAAATAAATATTGTTATTTTATTGGATTGTTGTTTGATATGTTGATAATAAGAAAATTTCAATTTCATAAGTAAAGTTAAATAATTAAACACGAAAAATTGTATTTAAATATTAAAAAAAAGTGAGTATTTGATATATTAATAATGTCTTCTTTTTTTTAATTCCTTAACCAACTTTAAAAAATTAACATGTGTCTTCATTTTTAAATATCTATTTTTAATATTTTTTATACTTTAAACAATACTTGTCAACCTGTTAACTCTATTTATGGAGTCTAAAAATTCAATGTTACAAATATTTTTCCCCTAAAAAAAATAGTATATGTGGCAAATTCTTAACTGTAATTGTGAAATTAAAAATTTTCACTTCTAATTTATTATATGATAATATTTCTTTATTTATAAAACTCGAAATTAAAAGTTGGTTGAGTTTTAACTCAATTAGTATCATTGCTACTGCAACAACTAAGAGAGTAGGAGTTCGAGTGCACTTAAGTGCATTTTTCTTTCTATGTAAGGGCTTGATAGGGATTATGATGTCTTTATTATTAGAGGATTATTATTTCATACACAATTTCAGTGAAGTTTTTTTACCTTAGCAAGTGGGATTAATATCCTAACAAGTATCTTTAATTGATATTATAAAAAATAAAAATAGATACATGAAATACTTATTACTCATTTAAGCTCGCTTATGAAATAAAAAAAATGCATAATGGTAAGCTTCGCTCTCAATATTTATAAATAAATATATTTTTGTTAATTTGATCTGTTTTTAAGTTAAATTTGACTAAAACATTAAAATTTTAACCCATATAATAGTTTACATGTACTTTATGCTAACATGATAATATTTATCTTACATATTAAGTCAATAAATAATTTAAAAATTATAAAAAAATTTAAAAATTAAAAAAAAAAGAAGTACACATACATTATCACGCAGGTTGTCATATTTAAAAATTTAACTCTTTTAAAAAAATTAATGGTTAAAAATAATTTTTTTAAGTTATACTAAAATTTGATTTTTAAAAAAAATTTAAAACTAACTTTAATTAAAAATAAAACCTAAATTAGCAAAAAAAAATCAAATGAATTTTAAATTTAATTATCCTTAAAAAAAATCTAACTCTTTTAACTTATAATTATTTTAAGATAAATATTTTTATTTTAAGATTTCTTTTTGTCCAAGATTAGATGAATATATATATATATAAACACATACATTTGTACCCTTTTATTTTCTCTACCTTTACTTTCCTCTCTGTTCTACTGGTTTCTGACTCTCTGATTAATCTTTCGATTAAGTTCTCTATTTCTTTTTTGAAATTCATCACGGATGGCGACCGCCATGGTCGAAGATTCGAGCTTCGAAGAGGACCAGTTGGCTTCGATGACCACCGAGGACATCGTCCGAGCTTCTCGTCTTCTAGATAACGAGATTCGAATTCTCAAGGTCCTTCCTTCTCCATTTCTCCCCCCTCTCTTATTTGATGTTATTTTACGGAATTTAGATCTGGGTATTGGTTAAACCTAAGTAATTTTTATATAGAAAGGGGATTTCTTTAGTTTGGGTTTTAATTTTCTTGTTTTAGTTTAATTATTGTTGAATTTTTAGGGTGTTTTTAATCCAACGCTATTATGAAGACCTCTCCATTCAATTATTCGATGTTATTTTACGGGTTTTCGATAATTTGTATATATAAAGGAAAATTCTTTAGTTTGGGTTTTAACTTTCTGGTTTAATCCAATGCCACTGTGAAAACCTTTTCATTCAATTATTTGTTGTTGTTTTATGGATTTTGGTTTTGGATATTGATTAAACCTAAGTAATTTTACATGTAAAGGGGATTCTTTAGTTTGGGCTTTTAATTTTCTGGTTTTAGATTAATTGGGAAATCTTAATGCTTGATAATGCTGAGTAATTCTCTGTTGTGCAATAATGGTTTTTCTTTTGAAAGAATGTAGCTATAATTTGTGTGAATTTTCTTTTTTTCTCTGGTTTTTGGGGGTTAAAGGAGGAGATGCAAAGGACAAATCTCGAGTTAGATTCGTACAAAGAGAAGGTTAAAGAGAATCAAGAAAAGATCAAGCTTAACAAGCAATTGCCTTACTTGGTTGGCAACATCGTCGAGGTAAATTTTTATGTGGACTTTCTTTTTTTATTTTTTATTTGTAATCCATATCTGTTATGAATTTCTTTGGTATGTAATAAATAAACTCGAAACATTGGAAGAGAGACCAACTTAGGGGGGGCAACAAGTCGTTTATCTGCATTTTATCTATAATTTCTGAATTTGGATCCATATAACTACTTTAAAGTCGGAATCTGTTTATTATCTTTATTAAGTTTTCGGAATTACTATCTCAGTTTGAATCTGAATAAAATAAAATTATTCTATGGATTTTTGAATTTGCTAAATATTGAAATCTAGTAAATCAAGTTTATTTTACAAATAAGTTGCATCCATTATCTGCAAATGAAGTAGATTAAGATTGTCAATTGGGATCTTCGCTCCGCTATTCGTTCAAATGATGTGGATTTAGGTAATGGATATCTGAAGATGAATATTCTCATTGGTTGTGGATTGTAGTTATAATATTCAAATTCAAATATTATCCGAAGTTGCACAAAAATAGATTGGATAGTTGTGGATATCATTGTTTTGGATGGTTTAAAACTTGGTTACCGTTTCTTTCAGATATTAGAGATGAATCCCGAAGACGAGGCAGAGGAAGATGGTGCCAACATTGATCTTGATTCACAGAGGAAGGGTAAATGTGTTGTACTGAAAACCTCAACTCGTCAGGTAAGTGCAGTGGGAATTTTTAGTCTGCTACTAATCGTTTTATGGTTTACCAGTAATGAAATTAGTTGTCAAAATCAACATTTTATTTTTCCAAGAAGATGTGAAAAGTAAACTTGGTTTTGATCTTGATTTGTTTTCTAATTATTACAGACCATCTTTCTACCTGTGGTCGGACTTGTTGACCCTGATAAATTGAAGCCTGGTGATTTGGTTGGCGTCAATAAAGACAGCTACTTGATATTGGATACTCTGCCATCTGAATACGACTCTCGAGTAAAGGCTATGGAGGTTGATGAGAAACCAACCGAGGATTACAATGACATTGGTGGGTTGGAAAAGCAGGTAAAATTTTTATTCTACTGCCCTTTCCGATTTAGATCAATACTTTAACCAAACCGTGCCTTTTTTTTTTCTTTCCCTCTCTGATGGTTTTTTCCTGTAACAGATCCAAGAACTAGTTGAGGCTATTGTGTTGCCTATGACTCATAAAGAACGGTTTCAAAAGCTAGGAGTTCGACCACCCAAGGGTGTGCTCTTATACGGACCTCCTGGTACTGGAAAAACCCTGATGGCCCGTGCTTGTGCGGCACAAACAAATGCAACATTTCTGAAGCTAGCAGGTCCGCAACTGGTTCAGGTAATATGAAAGGAAGATTGTGAAATTCTTATTGTTTAATATTACTTTTGCACATATATATGTATATCTATGCTAGCTTAGGTTCTTTAATTTGTGGTTAAATTATTGTAATGCATATAGATGTTCATCGGAGATGGAGCGAAACTTGTCCGTGATGCCTTTCAGCTTGCAAAAGAAAAATCTCCATGCATCATTTTTATTGATGAAATCGATGCAATCGGTACGAAGCGTTTTGATAGGTAATGCGATAACTCAATTCCTTGTCAAGCAAAGCTGTTTTGTAGCTGGTAAAATCATTTGTTTTGATCCGTCTGTAACTATGTGCAGTGAAGTGAGTGGAGATAGGGAGGTTCAACGAACAATGTTGGAACTGCTCAACCAGCTTGATGGCTTTAGCAGTGACGAGCGTATTAAGGTTTAATTAATAAAATTTTTTGTAGCCTAGAATAAAATCAATTGGTTAAATTCATAACCTACTATGTTTTAGAGATTTTACCGTATTATAATGTGATGCATGTACTGTAGGTAATAGCAGCTACTAACCGAGCTGATATCCTTGACCCTGCTCTCATGCGTTCCGGTCGATTGGATCGTAAAATTGAATTCCCACATCCCACTGAAGAAGCAAGAGCCCGAATCCTTCAGGTACGGCACTTTCAATACATCTGCTTCTATGGCTTATATATTCTGTCGAATCTTATTGAATTCTTTCCTTGATTTTGTAGATCCACTCAAGGAAGATGAACGTTCATCCGGATGTCAATTTCGAAGAACTTGCTCGTTCGACCGATGATTTTAATGGAGCACAGCTGAAAGCTGTTTGCGTAGAGGCAGGCATGCTAGCACTTCGCCGAGATGCAACTGAGGTACACTTTCTAATCTTGTGTATATTTACTTAGATTTGTATCATCATGAGCATATGAGCCATCCATGGGAGCAATTTGAAAATAATCGGGTTTTGGTCTGATTTGTAGGTGAATCATGAGGATTTCAATGAAGGTATAATTCAGGTTCAAGCTAAGAAGAAGGCAAGCTTAAATTACTACGCATGATCTGGAGAGCATTTAGCCATTAGAGAAGGCAAGATAAAGACGATAGGGGTAGCAAAATGACATTTTTCGAATAGATTGATTGAATTCGGTTTCTTCGGTTTCGGTTTTAATGTGTTTTCTTCGGTTAACTTGTGGTTTTTTTATTTTTATTTTTGAACCCAATTGATAAAAAAAAAAATCTATACTTAAAAAAGTGTGAGGGAAAAAAAATCTCAAGACTATAGAGTGAGAAATCAAAATGATTGATTAAAATGAAAATTAATTTCGGTTAATTTTATTTCCATTCATATATAATTAGTTTAATTAATTTTTTATATATGGTGAGATAGTAAGGGTTTTTCTTATTTTAATCAGTGGTAAAGGTTTGATTTTCATTTTGTGTAATATTCTTGGATTTCAACCTTGGGTGTTACCAGATTATTGCTTGTACAGAATTTTTAGTAATACATCCTGTTTACTCGATTTTAAACAAAATTACAAATGAGCATTTGGCAGACAATTATGATCATTGTACAAGCGATTTCAGTTTTAAGGACTTCTAACGAATCTCTTAACCTGATTATATTAATTTTATCAATGACATCAGACTCATCAAGCCATGCCAGCCTAAGTCCACCCTGCATGCATAATAGTCTCTCTCGCCTCTCTCGCCTCTTTTTTGGTACAGCCTGAGTGTTATCCCTCTAGGGGAAACCTTTAAAGACTCACTTGGAACATAACATACAGAGGTAAGTTTGAAAGAATTTAGTGATTTTGGAGTTAGTGAGTCAACTCTTATTTTCCTAAATAATACTTGCGCATTGCTTTTAATGTTTCATTGAACATCTCGTCATTTTTTATTTTGCCTCTCCTCAATTGCCCTTTTCTAACTCGTACTCATTTCCGTACCTTACCTTAAGGTCTTTTTCCTTCTTTTTAGTACATTGAGACCTTACCTACATTCCTTAATCATTAAGACATAACTTTATCGAGTTTCGGGAAGAGACCCGTACATGGGTCACTGATACTTCCTTTCTAGAGCACAATACTTGCATTCAACTTCTGAATACATTTCCATTTCATTGTTGTGTCTCCTTGATTTCCTATCTTGGTATAGTCTCATTCATATCCAATACTTCACTAGTGTATTAGCAGGTACGACACATACTTACTGATTTTATTGTTTGTATTTAAGGATATAATAGAACATGCTGGTTACATAGCATAGAGTCCGCCATAAGAGTGTCCTTCATGATTCGTCATTGGGAACCTTTCCAGATTACGCCACAGGAATAGGCCATCTTGTATACGCCATAACGTTTTCCTTGTAGGATTCGCCATAGAGGCTGTTACTTCGCAATCCACCGCAAGGGCATCTCTTCCCCACGTTATTATTAGGGTTTTAATTCCAGAGATTTCCTTTCACACAATTTCTTCATAGTTTGCCATACTTAACGTTCTCTTGAGTTAGCCATGCATATCATTCTTTCAAGGTTTGTCGTATTTACCATTTCTCTCTTTCAAGATCCGCCACAAAGGGCCTTCCTTTAGAATACGTCATGAAGGCATTCCTTTCCATAAATTGCCACAAAGACTTTCATTTTATAGATTATCACAAAGGCTTCCTTTTTCTGGCGTGTTCACGATAGGGATTCGCTTAGACTTACATTACGTGAGGTTTGCCCCTTATCATCTTGGTTTACACAAAAAATCCATTAGGTAATAACCTTCCTTTAGTTTTTTCTATATCATGTTTAAAGTCCTAATGAACCCCTTTAGATGAATTTGCGGAGAAAGACTCAGACTTATCATACATTGACTCACTCTTACTAGACATAGTCCATTACATGTTTTCAAGGTACACACATACGTTTCAATCATTCATATACAAGCATCCTTCAACTTCTAGATTCACATCATATATTTAGATCATCAAATCTCATGCAATTTACACATAAACAGTCCATTAAACATTCATTCTACAGCAGAATCGTCACACTATATTTCTCTAGCTTTGGTTCCCTAGTTTAATCACTTTCTCATAGGATTTTCTAGAATACACCACACATACAAGAGTTGGCTTAGGGACTCACTTGACTTTCACTTTCTATAGCTCCAAACTCCAGATACAGACCTCCATCGAACAATCACCAGCAATTTCTGCTTCAAGTCATGGAGACTCATCAAGATCTATTCCTATACCCATTTTTCCTTTATCTCTAACACTAGAAATCCCCAAAAGGCCTTATCTCACTCATTTTACCCAATTAAACAAATTTGCTCTTTCACAACGTAATCTGCGGGGTCATAAATCTTACCTTGTCATGGTGTATTCATAGGTAGAGATCCAAATTTACAGTTTAGCTTTAGTGAAAGGAGGAAATACTCTATGTTTCTTTAAAACTAAACTAGAAAATACTTCCTGAAGAAAGAAGAATAACTCCCCTTTCTTAACCTAACTATCTAGGTATATATCTTTTGTCCCTGTGAACATTTGACACGCATCATAATCTCCTTTTATTTGCCAGATAAATGGTTTACAACTGTAAGGAAATGTGTACGAATGTCCAACATTATATATGTGTATATATATGTAAGAAATTCCATCGCTTGTTCCTAACCATTATGTTAGAATGTAACCAGTACTGTAACTAATAGGGCTCGGCGTACAATACTTTTGGCGATAACTCAATTACCCGAAATTCTTTAATACATTACAAAGCTCCTCTTCTTAATGTTTCATCCTTCTCTAAGACAATACCTCATAATATTCCAATGCCTGCTATGCGCCCACTTTTGCTCGCCAATAGCACTCAGTTGGGCGGATAGCACTACACCTTTCAGTGTACTCGTCAGTTTACTTGCCAAAATCAGAATCCGCCAAATCCGAGTGTTACATCTTGAGTATAGAACAACTTTAAAACTTGTGGTTAGCATCTATCCTTTTAATGAGTCTACATAATACGAAGGATTAATTAGTGAGTTCGTTCTGGTAGATACATTGAGAAATAAAAAAAAATATAACGATCTAAATGACCAAATATTCACCAGTAGAGAAACTATACCTTATGAACTCATGTTAAAGTATTGAATTTAGAATAAATATATATTTTTAATTTTACGACTACAAATACAATTCAATGTAAAATTTAATTAATATAAAAGGATGAAAAACCGAACATGCATAGCATGAGTATGATATAAATAGAAAATACTTACGATTTTAATGCATGGATTGAGATATTTACATCACAACAATTGAACAATTGAAGGACTTTATTTCCAACAGGAGATAAATCTCAATTTTTTGTTAAAGTACAGTGTCCAACATCATATTTTAACCAATATTTTACCATGCTAGGCTTGATTTTGACATTTTTCTTAGTTTCCAAATTTACAGCCTCACAAGTTGAAGTGGAGGCAAAGGACGTAGTTACTTCACGCAATAATGTAAAAGATAATCCTGATTCATCAGATTGCGATTACATTATGAATTTTTGCACCTGCCATCCTCCTAAACCAACCTTTGTTGCATTCACCTTCGGCAAGGTCTTAAAGCATATAAAAGAATTTGAAGAATAAAGATTGAAGTTATATGATAATTAAAATATAGTAGATGGAAAAGAAAGTGATGGATAAGTCTTGTAGTAATATACATTTTTATCAAATCTTGATATGAATGTAATAAATTGGTTTATGAGAAATAACTCAATTGAGTGTCTTTAATTTTCATTTCTTTTGTTTCAAACATCCAAAGTTGTTGCTGGTGAGTTGTTGCTGGTGAGGTGGGTTTTTATTTCTATTTTACGATTTATCTTTGGAGTTTATAGTTACATCTTTTAACAATAATGTCACTAGGGTTTGAGCTCCGTTTACTCCTTGAGAGTGCAAGGTGCCTTGTCATTATTGTTGGATTTACACATTATAACTATCTAAGTTATTCCCAAATCAAATGGGATGGCTTGATTTTGAATTGAAGTCATGGCTTATTTTGATGATAAAGTAATATTTATATTTTGTGATGAATATTAAAACTATACATTAATTTTGGTTGAAATTTGAGTTGATGTAATTATATAGATGAAACTTTACTTGAAATTCAAACGAGTATTCATAGTTTCTCCGCATTATGGGGCTGACACTTCCGTCCATATCCCTTAAAAAGTGATCTTTTCAATGTGTGCAAGGAACGACCGCTTTGTATATTTTAGGAAGGTTGCACAGTCGGTTCGTTAGCTTACTGCGTCAGAGGTTGGCTAGCCCAAGAGATAAAAGTGATCCCACAAAAGCAATTGTTGGTTAGAGTCAGGTTCCGCTAAAACATAAGTCTAAAATCTTGGAGCTGGTGGTTGTAGGCGTCGTCTTCCACTACAACTGGCTTATTCTGTTTGAGAATGATCACCTAAAAGCTGGGAATTGAAGCTAAGGTGGATCGAGACAACCGGAGGCTGGAATCTCTCCATAAGAACACCTTTTCCTCAACTCTTTTTATTTCTATTATTTTAATTTTAATTTTTAGAATTTTAATCAACACTTTTAATTCTATTTTTATTTTATTTTTTTTTCCAGATCAAAACTTTTAATTTTGTTTTTATTTTTTATTTTTTCAGGTATGCAGGTTTTCTTGGGCTCATGATTTTTTGGAAAAAGGAAATAAGTGTAGTGAAAATAGAATTTTTTTTAGAAAAAATATGAAAAGAACAAAAAATTAAACTTTTTGAGAGAGGGAGTGTTTACAAGAAAGGATGAGTGAAATTTGTGTCACTCCACCCCCTATTTATAATACTAGAAAACCTAGTCTATTATTAATTAAATTCTAAAAGATAAATACAAATAATTAAAGATAATTAAAGATAAAAGCTAAAATTAAATCTAAATAATAATCCTTAATAATTATCTTAATATAATTAAAAATTAAATAGAGTCTTGTGCTATAAAATTTTTTCTTTTGCATTTTTGTTCCCAAAATCTTCCACGCTTTGCATTTTCAGCACCACTTCTCTCCTACTTCACATGCTGGCCCAATTTAACTTTAAATTCACGCTTTTTGCCCCCAAATTTCCTTTTGCCTTCAATTTAGATCCTATAAGATAAAAAACCATAAATAGCTCAAATTAGTAGGATCATACTCAAAATAAACATATAATTAATACATAAAAATATGTCATTCTAGAGTATTATCATATATAGACATCTGATTTTGATTTAATCATACACATTTAAAGAAACAAATATATCGATTTATTTTTATGTTGAATAAATACAATTATTTGTATATGTAATAAGTTAACATAAAATGATGCTATATCGATAATTATGTTAGTGACTTGTGAAAATTGAATCAAATTAAGATTTAATGTATAAAATTGTACAAAATTAAAGTTCATGTATAACATTGCACATCGAACCAAAATTCATATATAGTTTTGAACTTTATCCCTATTTTTAAGGGTAAACTACACTATTAGTTACTAAACTATGGGTAAGTTTTCATTTTGGTCATTAAACTAAAAAAAGTTAAAATTTTGTCCCTAAACTATTCAAAAGTTTTCATTCATTTAAGTCATTGAATTATTCAAAAGTTTTTATTTAAGTCACTAGGCTATTAAGTTTTTTCAAAAATAATTCTGCCAATGAGTTCCAAGCGATGATTCAACGATCTACACGGTGGATCAGTAACCATCAACGGTATCTTCAATCCAAGCTGATCTAATGATTAGTGTCAGATATTGAAGAAGAAAGTTATTTGAATTTTGGTTTGCAGACTCATGATATCCAAAGTTGTTTCATGAAAAAAAACTGAATTGTAGAAGGGAAGGAGAAAGCAAGCTTTTGATTGATGCAAACAGTGTGAATAGAGAAAGCCATATAACATCAAATTTAATAGCTTAGTGACTTAAATGAAAACTTTTGAGTAGTTTTGTGCCTAAATTGTAACTTTTTTAGTTAAATCACCAAAACAAAAACTTATCTATAGTTTTGTAATTAATGGTATAGTTTTCCCTTTTAAAAAATTTTAAGGGTTAATTAAGTCATTACAAATAAATGAAAGAAGAAAAGAAAGTAAAGGAATGAAAAAAAGAGAGAAGGAAAATTGATATAAATAAGAAAAAATATATTCCAGCTTTATTTTATTACAATTCTATTTCATTACATTGAAACAAACATAGTGTATGTGTTGTGACTTTTTTTTTCAAATAATTGAAGTATTATAAATTTATATAATTTTTTTATATGCTAAGAATTCTTTGTATATAAATTTTGATATATCTGTGTATTCGTATTGTGTTTATATTGTTTTCTATGTTGGACATGTTTTGATTATTTCTCATATATTTGTGTTGTGTTTTAATTGATCTTATATTTTGTCAAAAATTCAATTTTAATTTTAAATAATTTTAAAAAATATAAATTGATTCACCTAAAAATTAGACCATTATATCTATCGAGAAGGAATTGTATGAAACTGTGATTCCACGTCATCCTTATCCCTTTTTAATAGCAGAATGACAAACTAGACTTTTCCTCTTGATTTTCAGCTTTTTCCTCATTTTAAAAAATCAAATTCAACTAAAAATGCTAAATATTAGGAATAGAAGTCTAAGTTGTCATTTTCTTATTAGAAAATAATAAGGATGATGTGAAATTACAATTCATACAATCTTTTCTCATATCTATCATAGGTCAACATAATTAATATGAATATAATTTTCAAAACTTTATTTTAATTATATGAAATGTATAGTACACAAAAAGAAAATCATGAAAACAACAAAAAGTAGTCACAGAAATACAATTTTTGGAATTTTCAAATATTTTGATTTGATAATTTTATCCACAATAGGTCCAACATAATTCATATGAATATCATTTTCAAAACTTTATTCTAATTGTATGAAATGTGCAGTACACAAAAAAGTCATGGAAACAACAGAAAAAGTCACAGAAATATTATTTTTAATTTTTTCGAATATTTTGATTTGATCATTTTATCTATCACATGTCAACATATTTAATTTAATATGAATATTATTTTCCAATATTTTGATTTGATATTTGTCTCACATGTTTATGTTAATAATAATAAAATTGTACTTTAATTCTCTTAAAAATAATAAAAAAATTTAATTTTTTTAAAATTTTAAAGATATAAACTATTAAAATAGTAAAATTATATTTTTACTATCGTAAAAATATATAATTTAATTCTGACTCATCTACATGATTTCCAATGAGGTGGAGAAGTGTACTTTGTGAATGTTTTTTTTTAGTGAAAAGATTAGCCAATACAATATTTAGATTAAACTATCAATACTTTATGAAATCTTTGCAAATAACTACATATTCTTATCCCTATTGAAAGTCAATTTAGTGATATGATCGACGTTTGTATTATCTTTTAAAGGAATATATATTATTTTTTATTGATCTATTTTCGATAATATTTATTAAATACTTCTGATAAGTGTTAAATTTGAAAACTTCGGAAAAGCTACTTGAATAATCTAAATCACCTCTATACTATCCGTCGGAATCTCGTGAAGCGTAATATGCACTTTGTCGAGCGGATACTTTTAGTTAGGAGGAATTGTTTGCATTGAGCTATCCTTTTATGTTTGATCTTTCAACCTTCATAAGAGAAAATGATGATCTAGTCACGTGACCTCCAAAATTATGCAAGTTTTTTGGTCCCAGTCGTCACACTTGATCTTATTCTTATCCCAAACTGCGTTCTTATCGATCCATTCGCCACGTCATCCCTTTCCCCTCCTCAGATCCAAGATCAACGATCCATGTTTATCCCAACTTGTTCGACCTTTAACACCCTTTCATTTTGTCGTTAAATATCTTCTTCTGAGTTACTTTCATTAAAACAAGAAAGATCTTAGGACACGCTGTTCTCCTGCTACGATTCCGATCATATGGGACTACTTGGCCAGTTATGGGACGATTCCGTCGCCGGTCCCCGACCGGATACCGGCCTCGGCAAGCTCCGAAAGCAATCCAAATTTACTTTCTGGCCTAACTCCGCTAAGGGTACGCTTAACGCTCGCTATTTTCACGTCAGTGATAGCGGCTCACTTTAGTCGTATTGAAAAGCAAAAATTATATGTCACTGATAAGTAATTTAAATTTGTTAAAAAATCCAACTGGCGAAGAGCTTTTAAAATAAAGCGAAAATTTGTTGCGAGATGAAATATTTTAATTATTTTATGAGAAGATTTAAGAATTCTAGTCGTTTTTTTCGTATTGATATATTTTCAATTGGTTTTTGGCGATTTAATGATCAGAATCTGATGGCGGGAGTGTGAGATCAAACGGTGATGAAACGTCGTTGGAGGAAGCGACGAGAGTGACACGTACTATTATGATCGTAAAACCACCGGGTTATCAGACCGGTTCACCTCCTGTTTCGCCGGCCGGAACGACTCCTCCGGTATCTCCTTTTGCCGGTAAATTTTTTTAAAAATATTTTTAACTCATTGCCGAATTTCTTTACTTATTTATTTCTTAAATCTCAAGTTCTACGTCTAAGAAGGGTTAGAAGTTGTGTTCTGTCAAATTAACTTTTTGTCTGATTGGTGGACTTTAGGAGGGTAAATATGTCATTTAACGGATTTGTATCATTTTCCTCAATGGATAATGGATGCCAAATTAAAATCATTATTATAATTTCTGTTTTAGTTAGACAAATTTGTCCTCGTTGACAGATTAACATGTATTTGTTTGTATATGTAATGTGTAATTTTATGCATTAACTTTGATTTTGTATAATTTTATATATGAATTTTTTTATTTGATTTAATTCTCATAAATAATTAATACAATTATTAATATATAAATAATTATATTTATCTAATATAAAAATAATCTGATGTATTTATTTCTTTAAATGTGTATAATTGAATTAAAATGAAAGTTTGCGTGTATATATTTAAATCACAATAAAAATTTCTTGTATATAATTGTACTAAATGAAAGTTCATATATTAAATTACATATTAAATTAAAGTTGACGTATAATTTTGAGATTTATCCTGTATTTATATATTTAAGATATAAATCATTATTATTAGTTTTTTTTTGTGAGTTTGACCATTTCAAATATAGTAAAAGTATAAGTACTTAGATAGCATATTTTTACCCTTTAAAGTTGACACTATTAAGCTCAAGCTTTAATCTCGTCACTATTGTTTTAATTTCATTAATTAGAGTTTATTTTACTGTTTATTAAGATCGTTGAAGACGAGTATTTGATTTGAAATATTTCATTCCCTCAACGATGGAAGTATTGTTCTCGAGGTATTTATGCTCGATTTCAGTCTTGTGTTTTTGTCTCTTTACTCCGAGTAGTGCCCAAAAAAGTTCATAGAGTTTGGGTAGTAGTGCCTAGATCCACCAAGAAAATGTTTCATCATTTTGGCCTTAATGTGGTTAGTCTTCATGCCCCTAAAAGGTCTCGGTGAGCAAGAACACTACCACTTGGTTAGCTTTGGAGTAGAGATACAAAAATCCAAAATTAAAACCGAGCATAAACATTGCAAAAGCAATATATTTACTATTGATGGAGTGAGACACTCCAAAGTAGATACTGATCCCCTTTAATAATGGATACTTAAATCAGTTGATAATTAGATATATGAAGTTGTTAACGTGGATGAAATGTTTTGTTTAGGTAGCAAAGAATCGTATCAGTTCCGGAGAAGATCGATTCGGATGCGTACGAGAAGGCCGGCGAGGTTGGAGCAAGGAGCCCTCATCCTCCTTAGGACGTGTGAGTTGTGAGCTCTCTCGCCTGCAAATGAACCTCGAAGCTGGGCTTGCCTTTTTCTCTTTTTGCATATATTTGTAATGTGTCAATGGTGTTCAGAATCTGTAAATTATAATATATATGTGTATGTGCATACGTAGAGGATTTTGCTATATGTGGAGAGCTTGTAATTCATTTTTTTTCTTCTTCGAACTTGTTCGAACTAATGTTTCAATGTCGGTTTTTCCTACTCATGATCTGAAAAATGTTTTTATTCTGTTTTTTATTTACAGTTTTCGAGTCACTAATTGACAGAAATCAAGAAACAAACGAGAAAGTTTACAAGAAGAGACTGAGAATCTTTTCAGATAGTAGTTACAGGTAGAATTGCTTATAACGAGAATCGTTGATGATTAACCACTTTCTGGAAAAATTGTTGAATCTCTATTACTCTTCCCGCTCTTCCTCGTCTCCAAGATGTGTTGAAAAACCTGCAACCTTCAACGGAGAGCTGACGCCTAACTTTTGACGTAGCCTAATGAAAAATGTAGCAGAGAGTGGCTTAGAGCATCGGCCACTTGAATTGAACCACCCACCACCTTTTCCCAAACAAAGCACGGGTAAAGTTCTACGGTTTCATCCTTGCATGATGCACTGGATTGGTGTAGTGTGCAATAGCATTGGTGTTGACACACTAAATAACAGGTGCTTGAGTTAAAGTAACTCTTAACTCAATCAAAAATGATTTAATCCAAACCACTTCACTGATAGCATTCGCCAAGCTTTGAAACTCTGCTTTTGCCGAAGAATGAGCGACAACTCCTTGCTTCTTGGAACTCCAAGCAAGGGCTTGCCTCCAAGAAACCAACAAAAACCAACTATTGACCTTAAATCAGCAGAACTACCCAAACTAGAATCACAATGATGTATTGTTCCCTTTTAAGTATCATAGTATATGCTTGACAGCGCTCCAATGTTTGCCAAGTGACGAATGCATGTATTGACTCATTTTATTTACACTATAGTGTAAATCGGGTCGGGTGTTGCATATATGTTGTAAGGCTCCAGCAACTTGATACTTTGGATCTGGATGTGGATCACCATATGTGCATCCACTATATTAGTCTTTTGAAGCAACTCAAGCTCATGTTTTTTCAGCCATCTTGGACACGTTGAACATCTATTCCAAGAAAGAAATTTAAGTACCTCGAATGAACAAAGAGGAGTTTGCACATGATGCTACAAAACCCATATTTGTAACTACGACTTCAAACCAAGCCCAAGGAGCTTGCTTCAGATCATATAACGACTTACGCCAGCGACATACAAAAGGTTGCCTATTAGCACTATTTTCTCAAAACTAGGTGGTTACTCTACCTCTTGGAACATTTTTAAATATTTACACAGTTTAGAACTCTAAATGTTTAGAACTCGAAATGAATGGGGAAATTAATCAAAAGTTAAATCTTTCGGTCATAAATTAAGAGTTATATCGCCTAATTTTTGAAAAAAAAATGTAACTATTCAAACAATATTATTTGAGAGATGAGATTGTATGAAAATGTGATTCTACGTCATCCTTATCCCTTACCAATAAGAGAATGACAAATCAGATTTTTCCTACTAATTTTCAGTTTCTTCCTCTTAAAATAATTCAAATCTAACTAACAAAACTAAAAGTCAAACGGAAAAATCTGATTTGCCATTTTACTATTAGAAAGGCATAAGGATGATGTAGAATTATAGTTTCATACATTCCTTTCTCATTATTTGAATAATTATAACATTAGATGAAAAATTATACAATTTTAAAATTGTGTGATGGAAAAAAGGTTAATAGATGACTGTGTCTAAGAATAAAACAACTGGCTCCCTAGATCAGTTGGTTGTGGCTTCATTCTACTGACACGGAGGCCGCAGGTTCAAATCCTGCAGGCCGAATAATTTATTTATTTATTTTACTTTTCTATCTTATCACGACAGGCAGATGAACTAGGAAAGCGATAAGCTGTTGCAACTATCGGTTTGTCACCTGGATATACCCTCCATCGCACAGACACGGTTATGGAGCATCCGTTTGATTAGAGAAATTTTGGAAGGACATATTCCTAGTTCTATTTCTTGTCCATCCTCTTTGACAAATCTTGGTCTCAGCGGTAACAATTTGAACAGCATACCGGCGTCTCTTACTCGACTCTCCAAGCTTGAATGTCTTCTGTTGTCAAATTGCACAGCCTGTGCACCATTGGTGAAGGAGATATTCCTGGTCTATCCTCGTTGAGAGCTCTTAATCTTACTGGTAACATATTCAGCAGCATGGTCCA
>NC_053434.1:120329445-120412696 GCF_007990345.1 Gossypium hirsutum
TTGTCCATAGTATTTAATATATTGTATATGTTCAATTACACTATGTGTATTTGTATCTAGTATGTATATATTTAGTAATATTGCATATATATGTCTATTAGGCATTATATTTTCATACATCATGTATATATGTCATATATTATATTTTTGCATATTATCTTATGTATATATTACCTTATATTATTATTACTAAATGTACTTTATATTTGTTTATGTTTGGTTTTTATTTCCCTTTTAAATATTATTATTGTTTTGCTACTGCTCTAGTATTATGTTAATATTTTTCATTTGAAAATGTCACTGTTTGCATATTTGATTTATTTCAAATTCTTATTTCATGAATATTTTTTATGTTTTAATTACTAATCGAGGCAATACACTGATTTAACGTTAAGTCGTAAATTTCATCGCTATGTTGGATGGAATTTGTCGGCTCTTGTTAAAACGGTATATCCCTCTCAAAAATCAAAAATTGAAAGTTCTCGTCTTTTAAATTGGATCACGATTGGAATTTAAATTGAACTAGCATTTTTGAAAATTAAGACAGCACATGTTTAACAAGATACCAATTTTGGGCGTCGCGAGGGTGCTAATACCTTCCTCGCGCGTAACCGACTCCCGAACTCGAATTTTCTCTGGATTCTTACGTAGACCTAAAATTACCTCTTTTTTAGAAAATTAAAAATAAAATTTTCTTCTAAAAAGAGAATTTATTAGGTGTCCGATCACACCTAGAAAAAAAAAGATCGGTGGCGACTCCTTTTTCAAATAAAATCGAGATTCAGTTTTCAAATTTTCAATAATTACTTCGACTAGCGCCCGTGCCCAATTTTTAGGTCGCTACATTAGTTTTTTTCAATTTATAACGGTTAATATTGTAGCTTAATAATTGAGTATTATTATAAATAAATCATTGCAATATAAGTAAAAATAATTTAAAATATAAAAATTTATTAATATATATTAATATATGTAAAAACAACTTTTCCGAAAAATATTTTCAAAAAATCTGCCAAGCAGCAGAAAATATTTTACACAGATTCAATCAAACACCATAAAATATTTTCCAGTAAATCATTTTACAGAAAAGTAAAACATTTTCCAAAAATCATTTTACAGAAAATATTTTACCGACAATCAAACAGATCCTTAATTAGTATCACCACATAAGGAATAAGATTCCAATTTAAACAAGTTTTTGACAAGCGACGTCTTTCTTTTTTAGTTTTTCTAGAGACTTTCTATTAGTGATACTTAATATGGTTTTCGCCTTCTAAGTTAATTATAAGGGTAAATTATATTAACTATCCTTAAATTTTATTAAAATTTCATCTTAATCACTCAATTTTCAAGAGTTACATAATAGTCTCTAACGATATTAAATTGTTATATTTTTGTCATTCGGCTATTAACTTCCATTAAAAAAAGTAACATCACACCTTAATTCAAAGGATTAATAGCTAATTTGATTCATGAGCTATAGTTCAAAGATTATTTTTATGTTTTTAAAATTTTCTTAATAATAATTGTAAAAAAATAAATAAATTAATTTATATAAAAAACCAATTGCACAACAAGGAAAAAACAAAATTTTTGCTGCTAATTTTCCTACATCTAATCTCATCAAATAATAGTCTTTCAGCTTTCAAAAAAAAAAATTAAATATTCATTCAGTTTGATCCTACTCGTTTTTTTTCATTTGCTTTGTTATTTTACGCTCTTTTCATTTTCATCTTTCTTTATTAGATCTAACATAAGTACTGTTTTAGAAATAAACTCGTAATTCAAACTGGTTGGATCGAGAACAGGTTAAGGTATCGGTCTAGACTAAGGGATTGGGTCGACTGAACTACGAATCAATTCAATGGTTGAACCGACTACTCGAACGATTAGATTAATTAGTTACATCGATTTTCTCTATTTTTAATAATTTTTTATTTTTTAATGATTTATTTATTAAACTGGATAAATCGATCGAATTAATAACTAGTGGTGTATCCATCTATCTAGTTTTAAAAATTAAAACCTTGAAAATTGGATTTTAGTAGAAATATATATAAAAAAGCATTAAAAATAATAAAAACATTTTTTTAGTTCCTATAAATTTTGAAATTGACAAATTGGTCCCTTTCAAAAAATTGGAGTAGTTTAATCCTTTATCCATTTTAATATGAGCAAATAAGGACAATTAATCACAACATAATGTTTTTTTTCTCAATTGTACCTAATTTTGATTGGTATAATAACAAATTTAGCCTTCGATATTTACATATTTTGTGTAAATATTGACAGAATGTGTAAATTTTGCAAGTTAAATTTGTTAAATCAGGACCAAATTGACAAGATGTATAAATATTGTGAGCTAAATTTGTTCAATTAAAACCAAATTGACAAAATGTATAAACTTTGAGGGCTAAATTTGTTATTATATAAATTGAAGATATGTACAATTGACAAAAAAATATTTTGATTAATTACCCTTAGTTGCTGACTTTCAAAATTGACAGGGATCAATTTGCTTTAATTTTTTTGAGAGGGACCAATTTTCTTAATATCAAATTGAGAGGGACCAGGGAGGTTTTTTTACCATTAAAAACTCACAATATCACAACACGATGCAAGACAAGAGAGGAGTCACCGTTGCCATAAAACTTGAAACTGACAGCTCCAAGTTTCGATCATCTCCTCTCTGAAACTTAAGACTTTACCCCCCAAAACATGGAAACTTGGTTCCTTATCCTTTTTACAATCTCCATTTCTCTTCTTCTCAAAGCTTTCTTCAACCTTTTCTCATCTTCCAAAAAACCTCCCTACACCCTTCCACCATCACCTTCCACTTTCCCCATCATCGGCAACTTCTTATGGGTCCGCAAATCCTTCTTTCAAATCGAACAAAGCCTCCGCCGCTTCAGCCGAAGCCTTGGCCCTATGGTCACTCTTTATATCGGTCCTCGTCCTTCCATCTTTGTCTTCGATCGTTCCCTTACTCACCAAGCTTTAATCCAAAGCGGTTCCCTGTTTTCAGACCGACCCAAATCTCTCCCTGCTAACAAGATCATGAACAGCAACCAACATAACATCAGTTCCGGTTCCTACGGTCCGAACTGGCGGCTGTTTCGTCGGAACTTGACTTCGGAGATCCTCCATCCCTCGCGTGTGAAGTTGTATTCTCATGCTCGTAAATGGGTTTTGGATATTCTTTTTGATGGTTTACAGGAAAAGGCTAAAAGTGGAGAATCAGTTGAGGTTTTGGTTCAGTTTCAATATGCTATGTTATCTTTGTTGGTTTTAATGTGTTTTGGTGATAAACTTAGCCAACAACAGATTAAAGAGATTGGGGATCTTCAACGAAGGGTGTTTACTGGTTTTGGGAGATTCAATGTGCTTAACTTATGGCCTAGAGTGACCAAGATTTTACTTCGTAAGAAATGGGATCAATTGTTTAAGCTACGCAAGGATCTTGAAGACGCATATATCCCTTTGATAAGAGCAAGAAAGAAAGCTAAAGATGAGAGATTGAGTAACAAGGGAAGTGATGATTATGTGTTGGCATATGTTGACACTTTGTTGGATTTGGAATTACCAGAGGAGAAAAGGAAACTTGATGAAGCTGAAATGGTCACTTTGGCCTCTGAGTTCATCAATGCTGGTACTGATACAACCTCCACAGCTTTACAGTGGGTAATGGCAAATTTGGTGAAATACCCTCATATTCAAGATAGATTATTGGTTGAAATCAAAGGTGTTGTGGGAGATAGTGTTGAAGAAATCAAAGAAGAGGATTTACAAAAGATGCCTTATTTGAGAGCAGTGATTTTGGAAGGGCTAAGAAGGCACCCACCAGCACACTTTGTGGTGCCTCATTGTGTGACAGAAGACACTGTCTTGGGAGGATATTTGATCCCCAAGAATTCAACTATCAATTTCATGGTGGCAGATATGGGGTGGGATCCAAAGGTGTGGGAGGATCCAAAGGCATTTAAGCCTGAGAGGTTCATTAACAATGCTGGTGGGGGGGAAGTGTTTGATATAACAGGGAGTAGGGAGATTAAGATGATGCCATTTGGAGTTGGGAGAAGAATATGCCCTGGACTAGGCTTGGCATTGCTTCATCTTGAGTATTTTGTGGCTAATTTGATTTGGAAATTTGAATGGAAAGCCATGGATGGAGATGATATCAGCTTGGAGGAGAAGCAAGAGTTCACCATTGTGATGAAGACTCCATTGATGGCCCACATCTCACCAAGGAAGAGCTAAGCTATTGGTCTTCTACTTAAAATATTTAATTATATATAGAATAATGTATTGGTTATATGTAAAATTAGCTTTCAATATTGTCCATGTGGTGTTGTATGCATATCCCTTCCTATATGAAACTAGATATTTAAGTACTTTTCTTGATGATAAATTAAATTGATAGGTAATGGCGTACCTAGTCAGGTACTTCACCCACAATTAACTGAAAGCAGCTTTCATACAGTTTGAGCTTTATATATACATACAATCTAGCCTATACTTTTTTGTCGGTTTGGGTTTATTTTGATTATAGACCTAACTTTGACATCCCACTTGCTCTGTTTCCTCTGTTTCTTACAAAGGTGTAATGTTATGATTAATGAAAGATAGTTATGTCCTCATTGTTTATTCAAATACATGCGAACTAACTAGCTTTGAATTTGTTAAATAATAATCTAACGTGACTAACTTTTATTAATGTAATAATAAATTTAATCATCTGATATTTATAAATTCTATCAATTTGGCATCCAGCATCATAGAAGTGGCCACCACATTTCCTTTCGTTAATTTTATTTTCTTCACTTTTTCATCCCATATTGAAACTTAAGAAGAATTTGTTAGTTGTTGGTATGTCAGCCATGCAGGATTTGCACTTTCCAATCACTCTCCTCCCTCCCTTGTTAGCGTCCACTGCTGAGAGCTAGGGTGGGTTTAGCCCTTATATCATCGTATTTTTTTGTGCTTTTGAGTCTAGATGCTTTATTTTTCTATATAAAAATAATACAATTTATTTTATAAAATAAGAATATTTTTATATCGAATTAAGTTGGTGTGTAGTTAACACGTATCCCCTATTAAGTTAAACTTAATATAAATATAAATTACCCGACTGAATTGATACTCATAATAAAAAGGCAGTTAGAGGTTTTTTTTTCCCTCGTCTTTTTTTTTTTTTACATTTTTTTGGTTAAAATAAGCTATTAGCCTCTATATTTGTATAGAATTCGAGATTTAGTTTCTTCACTTTAAAAGTTAAATTTTTTAATTTGAAAATCTTAATTCAATCATTATTGTTGTTGGTAGTTTCTATTAAAATTGTGAAGTTATTATGTTTATTTCTTATCAATCATATGACATATCATATGAGGACATCTTAATCAGTATTCCTATTTGGCAAACAATTATATTAATCCAATTTAAAAATAAATATATGTATTCATTTATTTAAATGTGTGCAATTGAATAAAAATCAAAGTTTTATATATATATGAATCACAATTCAAGTTTTATGTGTATAATTGCATCGAATCAAAGTTCACATATCTAATTACATATTGGACCCAAGTTCATGTATAAATTTGATATTTATCACTATATTATTAAATAAAAACTACAAATAAAAATTGAACGCAATTGTAAGATACGTTGCACTTTCAAAGGAAGAACGCATATTAAAGTCTTAGAGACAATATTATTGAAAGAAGTAGCTACGAATCCTAAACATAGACAAACACAACAACAAGATGGATTGTTGCGTTAGCTTGAAGTATTATTTCTCTTTGTAGCTTAGATTATTACTATTGAGAACATTATGATCTCTCACAATCTTGATGGTGCAATGCTTGCTAGAGCTTGGATTGGCGATACTTGCGATAGAACCGTAGCAACCTATGCTTTGGATGCAAGCATTGTTGGATGAACTCTAAAAGGTTGGTCTTCCATTGAGCAATGAATGGGTAGTTTTGTGAGTCAAATATGTTGATTCCAAGGACTTCTTCAGTGGCTTCCATCCAATAGGTTATTATGCTCAAGGCAATGTCAACAATCCCTATTGTTTCACCCCCAAAGAATTTATTGCCTTTTGCCGTCAACTCCCTATCTAGGATCTCTATTGTATTGCTTACTTACTTCATTTCCTCCTCCATTTGCTTCTTATCCGTTAAGCTTAAAAGTTTACTCAAAATTTTGGTTATCTAAAATGTATACACTAAGTGAGAATCTAAGTTAAATCAGTTAATTCATAGAATTATCATAAAGAGATGATGCCCTGTAAATTTGAAGTTCAAATCACAACATTTACACTAACATCCTTCCTTTATTCCAGACAGATTAAAAAAAAAACACTCATAAAAGTTTTCTCAAAATTCAAGTTAAGTGCATAGCTCGACTTGATCCATACGAGTCTTGGACCAACTCAACTCGAATTCTAATTAAATAATAATTTAAATTCAGTTATAAAGTATATCAATATATTTTTAATATTTTATAATATATTAATAGTAATTTCTCACCATTAGGTTGGGACAATTTTGAGTTTGAGCATAAAAAAATTGGGTAATCTACAAAAATAGTTCCTTATGTTTATTTAAATTTAAGTTTACTTTTTAGTCACTGATATTTCAACGAATGTTATCGACTTATAACAATTTGATCATTATGTTGTTACTGACCGTTATGAGTGGGATGAAACTCAGTTAAATGCTTACATGGATATATCTTTATTTTTTAAAATTTTTATTGTGGACCTATTTTTTATATTTATTTATTTTTCATTCCATTTTTCTTTCTTTCCATTTCTTTGATTATATATTTTTTTCTTTCTCACTTTTTTTTACTCTTTCTCCTCCTTGTCTTCTTCTAACCAAACCTTAGTCATAGTTGCCAATATCCGACGCAGCCATTCAGTCTCTAGTCATCGATCGTCGTTTTTTATTCCCTCTTTCCACCTCTTTCTTACTTATTTTTCAAAAACCCTAAATTGAAGGGGCACTGGCTGGTTTAGTGTTGTGATGGTGAAAGAGGTGAACGGTGGTGGAGGGTGTGAGATGGTTTGGGTTAGGGTGGTAACGGTTGTGGCTGGGTTAAGAGGGAGAGGATGGTGTTTGGAGGATTTGGAGAAAGGAAATAATATGAAAAAAAAAAGGAAAATTAAAGTTTAAATTACGTGGCCAGGACATGCACAATTTGTGCCATGATAGAATTCTGTAACACATTTGATGTCGAGTAATGGCATAGTGGCCAAATTGTTATAAATCGATAACGCTTGTGATCAAATTGAAGTTAATAATGACATAAATCAATTGAATTAAATTTCACATTTAACTATAATAATAATTATTATTGTAAAAGTATTATAGAGGCCAATGTAGTAGTAGTCATATTGCATTTTACCCTTTCTATTAAAAAATTAACAAATTAATCATTGTACTAGGATCAAAGAATAAACTAGTCCTTCTGTGTTGATGTCGTTGATGGAGAAACTAAACAGTAACACTTGGTATGTTATGTGTACCTTATTTTGATGTGGATGGACTAATTCAAGCAAAATGGATAGAATTTTTAACAAAAGAAATTGATTAAATTTTTATGTAGAGAGACTAAATCAACCAACCAAACAAGAATACGTCATCACTTAATAGTACAAATGCATAGAATTTTTAACAAGATCAGTTTATTTTTTGATCTAACGTATAGAGACCAATTTACCTAATTCTTTATTAGAAGAAGGCAAAATATAATTTTACTTTTAATACAAAAATTTTGATGGTACTTTTACCCAATTACCGAATTTGTGAGAAACTAAGAAATAAAGAAAGAATGCAACGGGTTGTGATTTGTACCTTTTGGTCAATGAGATTTTCCCAAAACCGAGCCATTGCTCTCTCATATGGATCAGAAGGCAAAATAGGGTTATTCTTCCAAGTCTCATCAATGTACTCGAGGATTATAAGTGACTCCAAGACAGGCCTGCCATGGTGAACCAGCACTGGGACTGTCTTCATCACTGGGTTATATTTAAGAAGCAATTGGCTCCTGTTCTTAGGGTCTCTAAAGCCTTGCTGCACCCATTCATAGTCGATGCCTTTCAGCTTCAACACCCACACTACCCTCTGTGCATATCGGCTAAACCATGTTCCCAACAGCTTCACCTCTTTGCCATTGCCTTGGCCACCCATTGCTTAACTAAATTCTCTATGGATTTTTGTTTATGATTGACCAAAATGGAAGATGGTAATGGTACTTCCAGTCTTCCACCTCAAACTAGCTTTTAAATAACAGTTATTTGATAGATAAGATGTTTACTTTTTTTATGATACATAAATGTGAATGTATATAATTATCCAACAATAATTATATATAACTATATTGTTAAAAATATATATTTTTTCCAACAATATAATTATACTTAGACTATTGTACTTAAACACAAATTCAAAAAAAAAAACTGAAACTTAAATAAAAAATTAAAATAATATTCTTAAAAATTAAAAGACTAAATAAATCATTCACATTAACACCACATTGACAATATAAGACTGCCATGTAGTGAAAGATGGAGACCATGATTGAACTATCTAAGTAGTGCCATTCATTTACCAAGGACCATGATTGGACTATCAAGTAGTGAAAGACGGAGACATGACTGGCTATCAAAGTACTAAATAAATAAATAAAGTTTATTGAGGAAGTGCTAACTTTTTTTTTTTTCCGAATACAATAACACCATGTTTGGTTGGGTGTATTGGCCTAATCGGTGGGCCCCACTTAAGCTCCCTTTATTCCGTTGTTTGGTTCATGGTAATGCTATTACGGGTGTAATCCATTACTGCCCTAATCGGTGAAATCCACCGATTTCTAATCCGCCCCTTCTGCTCAGTTTAGGTGCTGCTTCACTTTACCCTCCCTGTTTTACCCTCTGCCTCTTCTGTTCCCCTTTGCCGTCACGAAGGAGATTCAAGATGAGATGGATAGAGAAACTGGCCGAACCAAGCAAATCTCCAGTGCTCCAATTCATCTTAGGCGCTATCATGTTCTGATTCATGTTTCCTTTGACTTAGATATTGGAAGGCAAATCTTATCGGCTGAAATTCCCTTGGGTTGGTGTCGTGAATCGCTCACAAGCAGATATTAACAAGAATGTTGATATGATTGCTGCTCGACGTAGAGAGCGTGAGTATTTTTCTACTACGCCTGAATATAGGTGTTACGAACCAGAATTTTTGAAAGTAGAAAGAGAGTAATCGAAGAAGAGAGAAAGAAAAATAGAGAGAAGATTGGGAATACTGGATTTTCTTCTGTTTTCATTCATGAAGAATACCTCATGCATTACATGCAGTTTTAAAGGAAAACTAACAAAGTGACGTGGACAATTTCTGTTGGGATTAAACGCACCGTATAACTAATCTTCTAAACTCCCCATTTCAATTAAACTAACAGACCCCCTTCTCAAAACTCCCCGTTTCACTTAATCTTCACAAATATCTCCTGCTAACTTTTCTGCTCATAACAATATTCCTTTCCCAGAAAACAGCCTTGTCCTCAAGGCTGAAATTGAGGAAATTTGGCTTGGAATGTATGTTTCTGCCATGGTAGCCGGCCTTGATGTAAAAATATGAGCGTATAAGCAAGAGACTCAGGATCATCTCTTCTGCTAGCAGTTCTTCCCAAATGCGCATGGACATTTGCATATCGAACAGTTCCTCTAAACATATCAAGTCGTTGATCATAATCAACATGTAGTCCACTGCTGCTATCTTTCCATTTTGTTGCTAATTCAAGGTCAACAAGAAACAACTTCTTCTCTTGTGGCGTGGGTGGTTGACCAAGTAAAAAGTTCTCAGGTTTAACATCCCCATGCACATAACCTTTGGAATGCATCTTCTCTAGTATATATAGGGACTCAACAGCTATACAAGCTACCATTTCTGCAGACATCGTTTGCCCTGCAGAATTCCAAACATCCCATAAACTGGGCCCTAATATGTCCATAACCATCACATAATAGTCTCCTTGCTTTCCTTTGTAGTGCACTTTTGGAACTCTGTGACTACCACCTAGAGCATTGTAAACTTGCCATTCGTAAGAAGGACTATAACTACAACCTTTGTTGTTTCTATGCTCAAATTTCAGAACTACCTCCATGGCTGCAGAACCAGTTGCACGTTCATTTCCACCACTAACACGTCTTCCCACGAACACCTGACCACATCCACCTTTACCAAGCTTTCTTTCTATCCTGTACATAGGAGATCCCCCAACTTGAAAACTCCTCTCCGAGCGACGTTTGTCAGCAGATTTATCACATTGATTCTTTGAGAAATTTAATATAACCGCATGTAATAGTGACTTCTTTGAAAGCTTGTCAATAAGCATCAACCAAGTTGTTCTCCTAGATCCCCAACTATTCTGGCCACCTCCATTACTTTGATTCCCCCAGCCAGTACCAGTATAATTCCCAAATTTTGGAAACCAGAATGCTTATTTTGCTTCCCTCAGTTAAAAGGTTCACGTTTCTGACCTCTAGCCTCATCCTGAACTTGCTGTTTCATAAGTTCAGATGAACGAAATCCTCCCAACCACATAAAGCACCTCTCTGTAGGTGTTTTCCACATACCAGATAGCATGTGAAATACATCTGCCTTAGCACCGAATGTTGCGCCCTTCTTGTACATGAACTGCCCTGTATCCAAACACCCCGTTCCACTTAAAACTATCGCTGTTGCACCAATGCTTGTGTTTAAGGTGCCTTTCCCCGAAGCTCCCAAAATAATTGGTTGCTCTATCAAATGCATACTGCCCCCTGCAGCAATAGATGGATCCATCTGCGCCTGAGGTGGATCAGAATCTTTTGCTAGGAACCCAGGAGGAGCTCCCAAGACTCCTTTTCCTTAGTCAACAGCAGCAACTGCAGCATTTCCCGACAAGCCTATCGTTGGAGGTCCAAAATACTGGCCAAGCAACGCCTGCAAGTCTCCTCGAAGCTCAACTTTGAACTCCTGAAGTCGAGTTTCCATTTTGGTCTCCAAACGCGTGATTTTCTCTTGGATTTTTGAAATTTCCTGCTGCATACTGCCCACTTCTTTCTGCAACCACGTCGAGACACCATCGCCGGCCATTTAAAAGGGATCGTGAAAGCTCTGATACCTTTGTTACGAACCAAAATTTTTGAAAGTAAAAAGAGAGTAATCGAAGAAGAGAGAAAGAAAAATAGAGAGAAGATTGAGAATACTGAATTTTCTTCTGTTTTCATTCATGAAGAATACCTTATGCATTACATGCAGTTTTAAAGGAAAACTAACAAAGTGACGTGGACAATTTCTGTTGGGATTAAACGCACCGTATAACTAATCTTCTAAACTCCCCATTTCAATTAAACTAACAGACCCCCTTCCCAAAACTCCCCGTTTCACTTAATCTTCACAAATATCTCCTGCTAACTTTTCTGCTCATAACAATAGGCATCTTGCTCATAGAATGGGTTCTGAGCATCTTGCTAAGATGCTTTCAAAGGTAATCTATAGGGCGTTTATTTCTTTTTTCCTTTTTTTGTACTTTTTATCCTATACTTTCTTGTAAAAGACAAGATGATACTGGGTTTAGTGCTATCTTTTCTTAAGTTGTATTAACTTTGTTATACTGGTTAATGTCTCAGCATTTGGAAACTGTTATCAAGTCTAGAATCCCTGGCATTCAGTCCCTTATTAATAAAACAATTGCTGAACTTGAAACCGAATCGAGTCGCCTTGGAAATCCTATTGCAGCTGATGCGGGTGTAAGTGTGCTCTTGTGTGTGGATTTTGGAATTCTTTGGCTATTCCACTTGCAGTTGATTATTAGTTATAAGCTCTTTAGGAATTACTGATGATTGAGATGCTTATACAGGGGAAGTTGTACACAATTATGGAGATTTGCCGTCTTTTTGATCAAAATTTCAGAGAACATTTGGATGGGGTGTATGTATCACGTCTTGTTTTACCTTCCTTAATACACCTATCTTTAACATCATTCAATTTTGCTAATTTTGTTAGAGATTTTGTCTTGACTTTCAATGTTGTTCACAGTCGTACTAGTGGTGATAAGGTTTACAATATTTTCGACAACCAACTTCCTGCTGCTTTGAAAATGTTGCAATTTGACAGGCAACTATCAATGAAGAATATTAGGAAGCTCATTACTGAAGCTGATGGAAGCTGATGGCTATCAACCACATTTAATAGCTCCTGAACAAGGATACCGTCGTTTGATTGAATCTACTTTAATTACTATCAGAAGTCCAGCTGAGGCTGCTGTTGATGCGGTATGAAAGTAAATTTTAGAAAAAATGCTATATCTATCATATTCAATTTGGCATGCCAAGATCATTTGGTTTTCTTTTTCTTTCAGCATCAGTTCAGTTGTGATTCTTAAAAAAAAAAATTCTTTCAAGTATCAAGATTCTTGCTATCCTCTACTATTTAGTTGTCTTACATAAAAAATGTTGATAATTTTTAACTGCTATTAAGGTCTCAGTTTACTAGGGATCATGTTGGTCATAGACTGATGCTTCAAATTGGATTGATTTCATTTGTTACATTTTTCAGACTCATTCCATTCTGAAGGATCTGGTTCACAAGGCTATGAGTGAAACTCCGGTATGTTCCCATATTTGCTTATATTGTTCATGTACCAAAGAAATTTTGCCTGCTATTCTTCTATCTTTTGACATTGAGTTTAGTATTCTTCAAGGTTTATAAGAGTCAACATGGTTTGGTTTTCAGGAGTTAAAGCAATATCCTGCACTCAGAGTAGAGGTGGGAAATGCTGCGATCGAGTCTCTTGAAAGAATGAGGGTTCAGAGCAAAAAAGCAACACTTCAACTGGTTGATATGGAATGTTGTTACCTTACAGTTGAGTTCTTCCGAAAGCTTCCTCAAGATGTGGATAAGGGTGGCAGTGCTACGCAATCAATATTTGACCGATACAATGACTCCTACCTGAGGAGAATTGGTAGGTTCATATACACAAAAAGTTGAGGATGGATCTCAATTGTTTGAAACTTAATCGAATGATACTATTATTCAATGTATTTTATTTCTGATAATGGGTTTCTAACAATGTGTGAGCAGGAAGTACAGTTTTGTCTTACGTAAATATGGTCTGCGCTACTTTGCGCCACTCGATTCGAAAGTCTATTGTTTATTGTCAAGTCCGTGAAACTAAAAGAAGCCTGCTTGACTTTTTCTACACGGAATTGGGTAAACTGGAGGTGAGAAATGTCCTCTCTTAACTAACTTACCGTCTGTTACTTATTTTGGTGAAACAGATGATCAGTGAATGATTTCTGGGAAATTTCTTTTGTAGCAAAAACGATTATCGGTATTACTGAATAAGGATCCAGCAATCATGGAACGCTGATCCGCTCTTGCGAAGAGACTGGAATTATATAAGAGTGCATAAGCTGAAATCGATACGGTCACTTAGTCGAAGTAAGAGTGGGTAAATTTAGATCCATGGGGCATGGTATTGGGATCTGTTTTGTTGTATTTTCGTTAAAGAAATATATTTTTTACCATATTTTAGAATGCAAACATCATTTGTTGTGTATTCTGAGTTTCTTTAAAGCTGTATAATATGCAAATGTTTTGCCACTTTATCGCTTATGTGATTTTTCATTCATTAATTTAAGCATCCGAACACATTTTGGAAATAACTTGAGTTTGACCCAAATACCTCTCGATTTTTTCTTTTTCTTTTTGCAATTTATTAATTTAAGCATTTTTGAGATAAATTTTAAAATTACTAGATAAATTCTCTTCCCATGCTTCGGAAAATTAGTCATATTTTGACTAAGATATTTATATTGGAATATAATGATTTGATTCTAAATTGGTCATATTTTGAATAAGATATATAAATATATAGTAATTTGACTCAAGAAAATTAACTTGGAAGGTTTTTCGATATAATGTTCAGAATCACTCAACTTCTAAATACAATAATACAAACATGCAATAAATTAATACATGATATAAAAATAATATAAAAAATAATATGAAAAATAATATATTTTAATTATAATATATTTAATAATAATTATGTTAATTTATATTTTATAGTATCATATATTATTATTTGAGTAAATTCATATAAGAATATTAATTATTAAGAATTTTATTAAATTATATATTTTAATTATAATATATTTAATAATAATTATGTTAATTTATATTTATAGTATCATATATTATGATTTCAGTAAATTCATATAAGAATATTATTTATTAAGAATTTTATTAAATTATATATTTTAATTATAATATATTTAATAATAATTATGTTAATTTATATTTTATAGTATCATATATTATGATTTCAGTAAATTCATATAAGAAAATTATTTATTAAGAATTTTATTAAATTATATATTTTAATTATAATATATTTAATAATAATTATGTTTAAATATGATTAAATTATTTATTATTGATATTAATAATCTTATTAAAATTTAAATAACAATAACAATAATCATTTACCAAAACAAATTTATGCTAAGGGTATTCTAGTCATTTTAGTTTTTTCCATTATGCTATTACACCTCTATTCCATTCAACCAAACACAAGAATACTATTACGCCTCTATTCTATTACATTCAACCAAACAATTGATTTGCTATTACATCTCTAATCCATTACACTTCTATTCCATTACGCCTTTATTCCATTACGCCTCTATTCTAATACAGCGAACCAAACGTGCTGTAAGTATTGGTTGAGCCTATTGGTTGAGTCAGGATATGCGACGGTTGTCATTCTTAAAATAGAAATTTTTTTATTTAAGTTATTTATAGTTTATAAAATTTTAAATTAATAATGATAAAATTATATTTTAATCTCTTAAAAATAATAAATAATAATAAATTAATTTAATTTTTTAAAAATTATAAATGTATAGACTATTAAAATGATGATTATTAATAAATTTATGTTTTTAATTGAGAAAAAATAAATAAAAACACAAAAAAAAGTAGAGAAAGTGAACACAATTATATACGTGGTTCAGGAATATTCCCTACATCCATAGGCGGAACCAAAAAATAATTAATATTAAAAAATAAAATTCTAGCGTAACTCAAACCCAAACCACACCTAGAACAATAAACACCCTTAATCGTCAGACCATCACATGGGACTCTTTATCCACAAATATTGAGAAATCTTCTAAATCAATATTAACTATACACTTTCCACATATTGAGAAATACTTTATTTAAAACATCCTAACCTCTTATCAATCATCAATGACTTAATTACCACTCCATTCCTTTTGTTAAGATGTGTCTGACCAACGAAGTTGTGCTATTGCTGTGCCCATAAGCAGGTATTGCCCTCTTTAGATGCCCACCATTCAAGGCTTTATCACCCAAAGGTATTCCCAGTGGTACCATTTGGCCTTCTATCTGGCACCAATTTCATGGTTCCCAAAGTTGAATGAAAGTACGAGGCTAAATAAATAACATATTTGGCTCCTCAACTACAACTATGTACCAAGCACAAAAATATGCTCCAACAGAGGAAAGGAATGTCGGAAGAATAAATTCTCCATATAGCCTATACTTACCCTATCATAAACATTGATAACATCACAGTTGACGCCTTTCAAAGCAGGAGAAATTCATATAAAGATTGCTAGAAAATATGCCAATCTACCGGACCGGAAAGCTGAAAAGCGACATTAAAAGAGAGCGGCAATGAAGCTAGTTCCAAACTGCTACAGTATATATATCTTTTGATTCTTTTAATTCATACCTCAAAGTCAAAAGCAAGAGAGTCAAGATATAGTGAGTCACTTAGTCACTGCTATTTTTGGGAACACTCAGGCTGGAAGTTCCAAGGATGTATAATCTCAATGTCACCAGTGTCTTACGAGTGAAAACCCCAAATTGCAGCTCAGTGAACTCTGTTGTGTTAATGTTAACTTGAGCTCTCTAATGCCATGTTGTAACGTGTACTGTATCCCTCCATTAATCCTGCAAGGATCAATACCATGTCTGTTGGCACTAATATCCTTATGCAATAACAGAAATAAGCTGAAGCAGATCAGTTGAAGGTCTCCACCATTTTTCACCGATAGCCTTCAATGCCTGAAAAAATTGAATACAAAATATATAAGACGTGTTGTTCATGAGGACAATCAGATATATATATATAAAAAGCTATGAAATTGATAAATGTTTAAAATGCGTTTTAAAACCTGTGGTTTGAGTGTGGAGAAATTGATGCCAGATTTTGCTGCTTAAAGTTCAATCTAATCCCCTCGAGATGACTGTTGGAACATCAATTTGAACATAAGGTATGTGCGCAACCTTGGACCACTCTCGTCCTTTACCCCTACTGCACCCTTCTTCTAGCAACGGGCAATTGTAAATAAGTAGGTGCTCAAGCGAGAGAAGCATATCTTTTTCCGGAAGAGATGTGAGCTTAGGACAAGTATAGATTTGCAATTGTTGAAGAGAGGTGAGGTGTTGAAAGCCCATGAACCACATGTATTCCAAATTCTCAAATTTTTGAATGAAGATAAATGTGAGAGGAGGCAACGTTATTACTATCCCTTCTTCTGGAAAAGACACCACATTTGGGCATCCTTCACCGCTGATAATCAGTTCTGGAAGAGAGGTGAGTCTGTTAAATCCCCATTCAACAAGTGATGTATAAATTCTAGGTTCCTTTGAGACTTTAAGCGATGTGAGGTTGGTAGGGAAACCCTCTTCTGGAAAGGATATGTCAGTTGAAGATAACCATATTAGAGAGTGACAGTCACTTATATCTAAGTGCTCAAGAAGACAAACGTTGTTAATCGTATTATTATTTTCTTTTTCATCAATCAAATATTGCAAATTCTTGGCTAGTTCTGAGTTTCCTACACCGGTTGGACCAGAATAGATGAAGCTAGCAATTGGCCGAGGGTTCTTGAGACCAACACGGGCACGGCGAATGGCATGATTAATGGCTTTAACAGCTTCATCCTGACCAACGACTCGTTTATGAAGAGTTTCTTCCATCTTAAGGAGTCGATCAAATTCGTCAGTTGAAACTTTCTCAACAGGAATACCAGTCCATGAAGAGACAATATGTTGAATGTCTGCTTCAGTTACAACCAGACTTCCTTCCACACCCTTGTTCATCCCCTTGTCTTTCTCTTGGACTGCAGTGATCTGAGCCCTGAGCGTAATTTCTCGATCACGTAATTCCCCGGCCTTCTCAAAGTCTTGGTCGCGAACCGCTTGATTCTTTAACTTTGTGAGCTGCCTTTTTAAGGTCTTTAGCTTCATCGGGAAGTTGTGCATGACGAAGGCGAACACGAGAACCGGCTTCATCAATCAAGTCAATTGCTTTATCAGGTGGAAAACGGTCATTGAGAAAGCATGTAATGTTGTTCCAATAGGGTCGGAAGCGTGTAAATTATTGTACTAAAAAATCACACAAAGTTCAATTCCCAAGAAAGAGAGGTGGATCACATGGATCTCTTAAATACCAAGTCTTTCCTTAGACAGAATATCCCTTCTATAGTAATTTAATAGCACAATTAAATACTACTATTATACCCTCAAATATTGAAAGAAAAATAGGACAAGAAAGAACACAAGAGTTTTAACGAGGTTCGGTAAATTATACCTACGTCCTCGGGCACTAACACCAGATGATAACTTTACTATCTCCAAAGTATTACAAACAAATAGAATTCCTTAAGAATTCTCAAATGGGAGAAGAGAGAAAACTAAGAGAGAAAGATTGGTTGGGATGGTTGAAATGAGAAATGGTTAGGCCTATTTATAGTTGAGGTTCAGGGACTAACTTGCAAATGGCCTAAAAAATTAGGGACCAAGATTGCAATTATCCCATTCAACTTTAAACAACTTGCCTATCACTTTTTTTCTTTCGGTGCCACTTGCACCTCTCATTTTTGACTTTTCAACAATCTCCACCTTGAAGATTTGATTAGGATAATCACATCTTCACACACTTCCTTCAACTCCCCAAATTCGATAAAGCTATCTTTTGTAGTGCCTCCAAATGCGCTCTCGAGCGCCATACACCTAAAGGTGCTCAAATTCTCAGGATGTTAATCAAGTTCAAACAATGATTAAACTTGATTGTTGTTACCACCTTGGTCATCATATCTGCGGGATTATCTGCTGTCGGAATCTTCTGAAGTAGAATTTTTCCTTTTTCAAAGACTTCCCGCACAAAGTGATATCTTACGTCGATATGCTTGGTTCTTGAATGATAGACTTGATTTTTCGCTAAATGAATAGCACTCTGACTGTCACAATATAGACTAATGTGACTTTGAACAACTCCCAAGTCTTTCAATAATCCATTAAGCCAAATAGCCTCCTTAACAGCTTCTGTAACTGCCATATATTCTGCCTCTGTAGTAGACACAGCTACTGTAGACTGTAAGGTAGACTTCCAACTCACTGGGGCTTTCGCAAGAGTAAACAGATACCCCGTAGTTGAACGACGTTTATCTAAATCACCAGCAAAGTCGGAATCAACATATCCAACTACAAACTGACCAAGTGCTTCATCCTGTTCAAAAATTAAACCGACATCTACGGTTTTTCGAAGATACCGTAGAATCTATTTCACAGCTTGCCAATGTCCTTTTCCAGGATCATGCATATACCTGCTCACAACTCCAACAGCTTGTGAAATGTCAGGCCTCGTACACACCATCGCATACATCAAACTCCCAACTGCATTAGCATATGGGACTTTCGCCATATATTCTCTTTCATCTTCAGTCTTCGGAGATAATTGAGCACTAAGTTTCAAATGAGAAGCAAGTGGGGTACTTACATGTTTTGTGTTTTCATTTACACCAAAACATTGTAATACCTTTTTCAGATATTACTTCTGATTTAAATAGAGCTTGCCTCTCGGTCTATCTCTACTTATCTCCATGCCGAGAATCTTCTTGGCCTCACCTAGATCTTTTATCTCGAACTCTTGATTCAACTGAGCCTTCAGCTTATCTATCTCATTTTGGCTCTTCGAAGCGATTAACATATCATCAACATACAAGAGTAGATAAATGAAAGATCCGTCATGCAGCTTCTGCAAATATACACAATTGTCATATTTGCTTCTTGTGTACTTCTGCCTTCTCATAAAGCTATCAAATCGCTTGTACCACTGCCTCGGGGATTGCTTCAATCCATATAGGGAATTGTTCAGCTTACAAACCCAATTTCTACCACCAGCATCTGTGTATCCTTCGGGCTGAGTCATATAGATCTCCTCTTCTAACTCACCATGCAAGAAAGCCGTCTTAACATCAAGTTGAGCTAGCTCCAAATTCAACTGTGCTACCAAGGCCAACAAAATTCTAATGGAGGAATGCTTCACAACAGGGGAAAATACATCATTGTAGTCAATTCCCTCCTTCTGAGCGTAGCCTTTAGCTACCAATCTTGCCTTGTAGCAAATATCCTTCTTGCTAGGAGATCCATCTTTCTTTGCGAATACCCACTTGCATCCGATTGCCCTTTTACCTTTCGGTAATTGCGCCAACTCCCAAGTATTGTTCTTTCGGAGAGACTGTATTTCTTCATCCATGGCGCTTTTCCATTTATCACTTTCTAAGCTTTGCATTGCTTCTTGATAAGTGATAGGAATATCATCAACAACGGGAAGGGCGTAGGCCACCATATCAGTAAATCGAGCAGGTTTACGAATTTCTCTCCGTGGCCTTGCAACTGCAACTGGTTCTGGTGTACTTAGTGGTTCTTGGGTCAGAACCTCTTCAACCTCTAATTCCTCCATTGTGACTGGAAAATTAGACTTATTAACTGGGCAAATCCCCATCTGCTCAAACTCCACCTGTTTTGGAGTACACTCCACCTGCTGTGGAGTATTGCTCGTCTGAATATCTTTATCTGCTACCTTTTTCAATGTGGCAGATTCATCAAAGGTAACATCTCTGCTACAGATCATTTTTTTTGTGCTTAAACACCAAAGACGAAATCCCTTCACTCCAGAAGTGATTCCCATAAAGAGAGCTTTCTTTGCCCTCGGATCTAACTTTGACTCCTTCACATGGTAATATGCAGTGGATCCAAACACATGTAAGGAATCATAATCTGTAGCCGGTTTTTCAGACCATACCTCCATAGGAGTTTTTCTTTCTAATGCAGATGATGGCAAACGATTAACAAGATGGCCAGCGTATGTCACAGCCTCAGCCCAAAATTGCTTGCCCAACTCAGCATTGGACAACATACATCGAACTTTCTCCAGCAATGTTCGATTCATACGCTCTGCCACTCCATTCTGTTGTGGTGTATCCCTAACTGTGAAGTGTCGAACAATACCATACTCTTGGCACACATCGAAGAACGGATCACTTTTATATTCCCCTCCATTGTCCGTCCTAAGCCGCTTGATTTTCTTGCCAGTCTGGTTTTCGATCATAGTTTTCCACTTAAGAAAAACTCCAAGCACTTCATCTTTAGTTTTCATGGTATACACCCAAACTCTTTTGGAAAAGTCATCAACAAAAGTAACAAAGTAGTGTTTTCCTCCCAACGAAGGTGTTTTGGAAGGCCCCCACACATCTGAGTGAATATATTCCAAAATACCTTTTGTATTATGGATAGCAGTGCCGAATTTCACTCTCTTTTGCTTTCCCAGAACACAATGCTCGCAAAATTTTAATTTGCTAGCCTTTGCACCTTTCAATAATCCTTGCTTTGCCAGAATTTGCAAGGATTTTTCGCTGGCATGTCCCAACTTCATATGCCACAACTGTATTGAGTCCAATTCTTTGTTGCCGGAAGCTGTAGCGACTGCTCCAATAACTGTACTACCTTGGTAGTAATACAAGTTATTTTTCCTGATGCCCTTCAATATCACAAGTGCGCCAGATGTCACTTTCAAAATCCCATCTCTCATAGTAACAACTGAACCATTGGATTCCAAGGCTCCCAATGAGATGAGATTTTTCTACAAACTGGGCACGTACCGAACATCAGTCAGAACTCTGGTTGATCCATCTTGATTCTTTAATTGGATTGAACCTATCCCAACAGTTTTACAGGCATTGTCATTGCCCATATAAACAACTCCTCCATTTAGTTCTACTAAATCAGAGAACCACTCCCGATTAGGGGACATATGATAGGTACAACCCGAATCCAATATCCACTCATCTGAATGGAACGACGATGATGATGCAACCAGTGATAGTTCAGAGTCACTAGTATCATGCTTAGCAACACAAGCATCTACAGCAGCTTTTCCCTTATTCTTCAGCTTTGGACAATTTTTCTTCCAGTGGCATTTCTCATGACAAAAAGCACATTCATCTTTCCCGAGTCTGGACTTTGACTTTGATCTCCCCTTTTGAGTTTTCTTCCGAGTGTATGAACGACCTCGGACTACTAAAGCTTCTGTATCTCTGATTGAGTTTTTCTGTTTGTCCTTCTTTCTCTGTTCATAACTGTATAAGGCCGCACAGACTTCGCTCAGAGATATATCACTCCTGCCATGAAGTAGAGTAGTTTCTAGGAACTCAAACTCCTCAGGAAGTGACCCCAACAGCATCAAAGCCAAATCTTCATCTTTGAATGTCTCATCCATATTCAGCAAATCAGTGACTAACTGATTAAATTTGGTGATGTGATCATTCATTGTGGTACTTGGGACGTATGTGAAGCGAAACAGTCTTTTCTTCAAGTGGAGCTTATTTTGACTGTTTTTCTTCAAAAAATTTTCTTCAAGTGCCACCCACAACTTATTTGCAAAAGTCTCCTTTGAAAAGCATACCTCTGCTCTCGAGAAAGGCACGATCGAATTGTGCCACATGCCAACCGATTGATCGCCTTCCAATCTTTCTCCTGTACATCATCTGGTTTCTCTTCATCAATGGCAATGTCTAGACCCTGCTGAAAAAGGGCATCTAGAACCTCACTTTGCCACATACCAAAATGGCCCGTGCCATCAAAGATCTCCACGGCCAATCTTGCATTTGCAATTGTCGGTCTTGTCCACATGGACGATGTTGAAGCTCCTACACCGACCGTTTTCTCCATAATCTTTCAATATACCTAAGGAAATATTTTCTGATGTGGAAGATCAGTTTAAACTGCAACCACAGAGCATACTACGATTAACCTTCGGCTCTTGATACCACTTGTTGTTCCAATAGGGTCGGAAGCGTGTAAATTATTGTACTAAAAAATCACACAAAGTTCAATTCCCAAGAAAGAGAGGTGGATCACATGGATCTCTTAAATACCAAGTCTTTCCTTAGACAGAATATCCCTTCTATAGTAATTTAATAGCACAATTAAATACTACTATTATACCCTCAAATATTGAAAAAAAAATAGGACAAGAATGAACACAAGAGTTTTAACGAGGTTCGGTAAATTATACCTACGTCCTCGGGCACTAACACCAGATGATAACTTTACTATCTCCAAAGTATTACAAACAAATAGAATTCCTTAAGAATTCTCAAATGGGAGAAGAGAGAAAACTAAGAGAGAAAGATTGGTTGGGATGGTTGAAATGAGAAATGGTTAGGCCTATTTATAGTTGAGGTTCAGGGACTAACTTGCAAATGGCCTAAAAAATTAGGGACCAAGATTGCAATTATCCCATTCAACTTTAAACAACTTGCCTATCACTTTTTTTCTTTCGGTGCCACTTGCACCTCCCATTTTTGACTTTTCAACATGTAAACCCAAAAAATATTGCAAATTCTTGCACTCCCAAATCTGCAGCTATTTTAAAGTAGGGGGAAAGTTACTCTCTACAAAATAAACCAAGCCTCGACTCCGTCCAAGTCTCGTTCTTGTAAGGAATGTGAAAGCATGTAAAACTTCTGGTAGTCTATTGAGCCTTTCACAATCCCTTATTACCAAAGGTTCAACACTTGGAATCTTGTCAAGTTGCAACATCTCCTCCTCTGTTTCCAAAAAGACTAATTGGGGACATTACGCAATCGTAAGAAAACGATGCCCGAGTAAGCTTAACCCATTTTGCGGTAAAGATTCCAAACTCTTTCCAACTAGAGATGTCAAAAGCTTCCTAGTTTGCAAATCTCAACAATGCCTTCTCTGCTGAAATATCAAACCTTGAAATGTTTCTAAGAAACATACTTTTCTAAGAGGTAACCTCCTCTGCAGAAGATGAGCCTTCATCCACCAATTCTTCACACCCATCAATTATTAATTCACATAATGACGAAAAACATGAAATTGAAACCACTAGCCTCCCACACTCGTAGATTTCAAGTTTCTGCAAGGATTGAAGAAAGGTTGGCAAGCTTCCCAACAATTGAGGACACTCTCTAATTGAAAGCTCAAGAAGGCTGGGAATTTCGAATCTTGCTCATCACCTTCATATGGATCCCACTCCTCCCAATTTGGCATACTCTCAAAACACAGTCTCTAATGATGCAAATGCATTCGATTGATATGCTCCAAACAACTCAACACCAATCTTATGTAGCTCATCCAAACCACAAATCGTAAGGTCTTTTAACAGTAACAACCTTGCAATCGATGGTAGGGATTTTAATTTTTACAGTTGCGAAGTCCCAATGACAACATATTCTTGAAAGAAGAATCCGCTATCCAAGTAGAGAATTTTGCACCACTATAATTCTTAATGACGAGTTGCTCAAGCTTTTTCGGAGGGCAAAGAGAGCCCAACACCCATTCTTCATGTTCTTTATTCCTTGGATCCTTATAAAAGTTTTTACTCCAATGCAATACCAATCGATCAATGCCTTGCTTCTCATTTACCTTGGCTTCCCTTGCATCTTGACAATTAACATTCTCCAACCCAGAAAAACGAAAATCACCTTTGAGGTTTGAGAAATATTTCAGTACTCTGATATGATGTTCATCACCTTCCCCTATGATAAAATCAGATAACCGTTGAAGATTGATCAACTTATCAATTCCAAAAGGCATCCTTTATATTGAGTACGCATCTCTGATGTCAAGTTAATACAAGTTGATGAAACAACCTTTTAATAATAATGTTCCCACTTAAAGAAAGCACCCTTAAGCAGCCAAGTCTTGGTAACAAATCAACCAAGACAACACTAGTTAAATAAGACTCCAGATAATCATCATTAGAAAACGTTAAGGGTAGAAAAGAATGTAAAGAGTTTACTTGATCAAATGCTTCAAATTTCTTCATTGTGTCATGTTCGCTGGCAATATAAGAAGAATGTCGAGTGCGATTTAAGAACTGTTGTCTATCACCCTCCAATTTTGAGAATATTTCTCCAGCAACTACTTGAGTTAAATCATTGATAAGGTCATGCATTACGTACCATGATTCATCTTTACTAGATTTTTGAAAAAATGACCTCAGAACTAGATCTTCAAAATACTGCTTTCCAATATATTTAGTTCGAAATTTAGCTTTTTGTTGCAAGAAACCTTCTTCTCTCCATAATAGTATAATTTCTTCTTCCTCAATTTCATAATCTTTGGGAAGTATGGAGCAATACGCAAAACATCGTTTCAAGTATGATGGAAGATGGTGATAGTTTAATCGCAAAGCTTGAATTATGCCACACTACTCTTATGGTAAGTTCCATATCTCACTCTCATATATTCTTTCCCATTCTCGATGATATTTAACTGTGGCTTTTGTGGCCAAAGGTAAGGCATTGTACTTTCTAACAATTTTCTCTCCAATTTCTTTAAGCTGGAGATGTCCATCGAAATTTTTTGCTTTGAATGCATGTTGTGTAAATATGGATAAACAATTATCATCCAATAATTTATGCAAATGAAAAGCTTTGAATGGATCCACAATAGATGAAACAATTTGAAGACGAGTGGTTACAATGATATTGGTCCCTGCTCCAAATGGAGACCGTAAGATAGTCCAATCATTATAATTCACATTACAAATTTCATCTAAAACAAGCAAGAATCTTTTCCCAGACAATTTCTCCTTCAACTTAACTTGAATTAAATTCAAGTCATTCTGATCAGGAGAGTCATGATCGATGGATTTTAAAATTGTCCTGGTTATATTAACTACATCAAAATTATCATAAATGCATACTCAGGTTTTATGGTCAAATGACTTGGTTGATGGTGGCATCATTGTAAACAAGCTGAACAAGAGTTGTTTTATCCATCCCCATGCCGACGATGGAACGGACTGACACTCCATTGGAGTTATCACCTTTGAGCAACTCAATCATTTCTATCTTCTCCTTGTGTCTACCAATATACTCCACAACTCCATCCCGTACAGAAGTTGGTTGCAGCCTGGGTTGCTTTCCCTGGTTGCAGCTTGAGACAAAATCTCACTCAACCCAAACTCCATTGTTGCTAGTAAATTCATGCCATACACAAGTCATGTGCTCAACATACCGACTATGGGCTCGATCATCTTTAGAGTATAAGCCTCCACATGTATCAAAGCACATGAGTTATATATGCATGGCTAGTGACTAACTCAAAATTTAAGTAAATCACATCATGAATGTTACAAGTGAATTAATTAACAAACAGATTCAGAATTAAATTATCTTAGGTCCAGTCCAATATATTATTTTTTCAATGAATACATCTATGTCTCTACCTGTGGAGTCAACTGCTCCTATAGCCTAGATTAGTCATCTCCCCAATTGGAATGGTGAAAGACATAATAATCCTTTTTAGTATTTGAATCAAATGTTTACTTTGATTCTTTTATGAGATTATAGACTCGTTTAGATTATCTATTGAAGTAAGTTGTCTTTCTCGCAATGTAAACGTTCTTACAGTGCCACTTATCATCAGTTTGAAATTAGACAATCAATGAGTTAATATTTTCTTATCACAATTTTACTATGCATGCAAAACATGAAAGACAGAACCACAAAAGACATAACAGTTAAATGTAAAATTAATTTTATTTAATTATTTATTGTTCAAATACATAGAAAACAATTACATTTTATTACAATATAAGCACATTTCTCAACAAAGAAAAGTTGATTGACTTGGCTGATTGAGTAGACACTCATTGTCTATCGATGGCTCATTATCACATGTCATTCCTCCCATTGAGGAACTTGTCCTTCCTAATTTAGGCAATATTAGACCATTTAGTGTATACCATTCATAGTATGTTATTAAAATTTCTTGATACACGTACCCTCAATGGCATGCTGAGTGGAAGCATCTTAAAAGGTTAATCTAATCTCATTGAACATTGGGCCAAAATTCGTCATTCATCCCACACAAATCAATCTTATGAAGTGCATCAATGTTTCTCGACTCCTCTAAATTTCTTAGACCATCTTAAGTTGCTATAATATCATATCACCATGAACTCACTTGATGATGTGAAAACATATGAGAGGTGTGTATATCCTTCATGGATGATTATGTTTGTCTGCTTCCAACAATACTATGATAGTGATCACATTATTATAGTATCACACTCGCACAAATTGCAAAATAATTATAACAAATATATTTATATTCATTTTACGAATAATAAATATAATAATGAATACAACTATACTAACAATTTATCGTTCATATACATGTTCACCGATTTGCCATTAAGTCCAAGTAAGGTTATTCTTATAATTTGATGGACGCTCCACTTGTTAAATTATTAAATGTAAGTACTATTATAAAATATTCATAATGAAATATGTTCTATAACATTATATAGAGCATGAATATATTTTCACCTTCTCATAATAGGAAAAAAATGTATGGCTAAAAAGAGATGGGCGCTAACCACGACAATCCCATCTAGTCCCATGCTTTTAAAAGTATACATCAATTATTTATTTTGTCAACCTCAATCTTAGTCACCTTAAAAAACGTAAGTAACGTGAGAATTGTTGCCCCTATTTGTATGCTCTAACTAAATTGGAATTAGAAAGCAATGGGAGATACATGTGATGAATCATGTTGCCAAACTTGTTTGTGTGACTTAAACCTTCTACTTCCTCTATATGTTAAGCATGTAAGCTTTGGCTTATCACTCAATCTCAACCCATTTGGGTCTAGTAAGAGCTCGTTGATTAGGTTTATCAACTATGTATATCTCATCTAACACCCGTTGAAATTAATTTCCTTTTTTGGGAATGCGCTTAAGAATGTCCAGAGTCTTGCCTGCAGATTGAATGCTCCTTTAATGCCTATTAGTGTTCCAAAAGTTCCTTTTCAAAATTCGGGAGAGGAAGATGCAGTTTGGTTTGACGTAGAGTGCAACTTGTCAAATATATTAGGTCATATAGGATTCCCCCGTTCTCTCGCCTGATCGAGATATCCTCTGTTTCACCCAAAAAATTTGATTGAATTATCAAAAATTTGTAGCGTGAAGTGTAATGAAGTGTAATTAGAAATCCATTTCATTTTTTTGGATATCCAGATTAATATTTTCAATTAGAATGATTTATGGTTGGCCTAGTTGGGCCGAAAAAATGAAGCATCTAGGCTTTCTATTGATACCTATCTTCCATCAATTAGAAGGCCTATAAGTAAAGTTACACCTTTCAATATTATCATTCGCTTTCTTGCATGAAAAATGAAAAATATAAGTCTTCGACCTCCATCTTTCAACCAAGGTAGTAAGAAACTCCAACATGTAGCGGAATTTGTCCATTAATAAATGCAAAAAATTAATATTTAGTTTGCAAAATTTGATAATAGAGCAAGTAGTTTTACCATGGTTGTAGTAATAGATGTTATGCATATTGGATCTCAATTAAGTCAATTACATGAAAATTTTTAAATAGTTCAATTCTTACTTTTATAATCTTTTAAAGTTAAGTAACCAAAATATAAATTTTATAATAATTTAAAGATCTTTGGACGTAGTTTACCCAAAAAAAATTAAATCACAATAAAAAAATTATTTATATATTTTTACAAAATCAAAGCAAACAATAAATTCAATAAAAATAGATATATATATATATATAATTACTACATCTTCATTCATTTTACCATTTAAGACCAATCCTATTTGAGTTAGAAATAGTATTTAGATAATTTTTTTTAATAATAACAACTTCATCATTCCAACTTAATTAAAATTAGTTGAATTCCCTTTCTTTTAACTATTTGTTGGTAAAATAAATTATATAATTCTTAAAAAAGTTATCCCTTTAAGAAAAATGAATTGAATTTGAAGACTGATATTTATAAAAGGGGGAGAAAATATAGAAACAGTAGAGGAAGGTTTTGCCCACATTTTAAGTGAGAAAATCTAGTTCAGGAAAAAAAAAGAAAAAAGAAAAAAGAAGAAGAGAGAAAATAGAGAGAGAGGGGACAGACAGGTAAATTGATTTTATTTTATTTATTTTAGATTTTATAAGTTTTTTATTTTTTGTTTATGAGTGAGAAATCTGATTAAGTAATTACCATTTCTGAGATTTTGTTTTTCTGAGATCATCGAGAAATAAATAAAAATAGAAAAACAGAGATATATATATATTTTAATTTTGTTGATTTATATTTTCATGTTTATTTTGTGAATATCAGTTTTTTGTTTTTTTTTTGGGCAGATTAACGGAGAGAATTTTTGAAGTAGAAATTGGGAAATTGAGATTGAAATTGGAATTGAAAACCTTCCTCAGCGGCTAAAGAGGGAGGGATAGGGGGAAATTCATAGAGATAAAAGAAAGAAATTAGTTTAATGTTCAATTTGCCTTTCGATCGTTTCTTCGGCGATATCGGCGGCGATAGCAGCTGCTATTGTGGTGAGGCTGAAGGAGCGGCCTATTGAGGAGTTTTACAATGCGATCGAGATAATCTATGAACCAGAGGCATGTGATATTATATTTTTCTTGTTTCATTAGGTTTTCGTTTAATCTTATCAATTAAACATTTGATTGATAATTTCAGTTTTTTGGGATTTTAATTAGTTGGATATTGGGTTCGAACGTTTGATTAGTTTAATGTAGCTGTAGAATATGTGGAAATATTTGGTAACAGCTATCCTAAAATTTGATGTATCAGTCCTTTGTGATGCTGAATGGCCTATGTTGGGAATTAGGGTTTTGGGTCCTCTTTAGAAATTGGATATATTTCTTACCTTGCTGCTTGTCCCTAGTTCCGCCAAAAAAATATGAACCTATGTTAGGCCTTTTATGGAGTTTAGATGGAAGTTTCAGATGTTGCAAAATTAGATTGCTTTTAGTGCAATGGGTTCTTTTTACTGGATTTTGTTTAATGATGCTTTATTTGATACAGTTTGATGTGCTTTTTAGATCACATGTTTCAGATGAGATGGATCAGAGTATTCAGAAGAATACGGTGAGAACAGGGTAATTTTCAAACTATGTTCTTAACCTTAAATGCTACTTTTTCTTCCTCTTCTTTCTTTCTTTTTCTTAAATTTTGTTAGTATAATGTTATAAGTTGAAAGAAGTAAGAGCATTCTGCCCTCTTGGAATGTACCGTATACATTATGTTGTTGTGGTTAGCTTTAAAATTTTATTGATGGAGTGTTTTGAAAACTAGGAGGATAAAGGATTGGTGGGAAGAATGATAGAAAATGAGCGTACTTTTTCATTCATATGCTCTCTAGGAATGATTTAGAAGTGGAATGCAAGAAAATGATATACCTACGTAGTTTTTGTCTGTAATCTCGCCATCCTTTTTGTTTTGCTGGATTCAAATTTGTTGGCTAAGGTAGCAAATTCATTTCATCTTTTTCATTTTCTTAGTATTTATAGTACCAAGTGAAAAGTGTTTACCATGCATGTACCCATTTTCAGACTTAAAGATCGGATAAAGGCCTTTATTGCATTTTTTTGGCAGTAATTATGTGATGCTAACTTTCTGCGGTATTCAGTTCCAATGTTGAAAATTGTGTTCTATTTAAAATGTTAATGGGTTAGTTCTAAGTAGGAACCCTCACAATGGTCTTAACGAAGATATGATTTTCTTTAAATTCTACAGAATTTAAAGTTCCATGACTCATGATATTATTACAAATCTTGTGAATTTGTAAGTTTGTTTTATGGATGTTCTTTCGGTCTTTATGTTGCTGTGGTATAGTTAGTTAACAGCGATGTACGTCTGTAAGCACTTTGTATGTAGTGCAATGTTTTTTTTGTTGTTTACACTTACTGGTGTGAACATAAAAAGTCTTGTAAGTTATTACTGCCAGTGTCATGGAATGTTTTGAAATATTTATGAAAGTACAAAAATGTGGTCGAGTATAGCTGATTCCTTTCTTTTATGATGGTTGAATAATTTATTTTCATTTTCTATTAATTTAGCTGCATATGATAAATTAATTGTATTTTGAGTTTGAACATTTGCTTCCTTCAAATTAGCTTTGGAATCTGTGATTTTGGTGATATTTATCATGAAATTTTCTGTACCTGTCCATGTGGCGTTGAGTGGCCTGTGTTGGGAATTAGGGTTTTGGATCCTCTTTAGAAATTGGATTCTTTCCTTGCTTGTGTTTGCTAAAAGGCACGGATCTTTGGCATTTTTCCATTATTTGCTTAATTCTGCTTTTTATCTTAGGTGCCACCAGAAATTATAAAAAGATTAATTAGCCAGTACATGAGTCAAAAGGTTCGTGCAAAAGCAGAATCTGGAACCTGCAACGTGTGCTCTGCTCCTTGTTCATCTTGTATGCATCTTAGTATAGCTCAGATGGGATCAAAGAGTGATGAGTTTCCTGATGAAACTGATCATGTTGCTGTTGGAATTCAGTATTCTATCAATGAGGATAAAACAGGTGACAGCTTATACCATAGGCCCAGTGAAGCAAGTAATTTACTCAGTGTCAATTCAAGTCATGATTCTTACTCTGAAAGTATAGAAAGTAAAGCAACTGCAAGACCATCTGATGTAGCTAATGCGATGGTAGATGCTGGGATTGATAGAACCTTCTCAAACAAGTCTGATGGTTCCAAAGGTGTTGAAAGCCATGTTGATAGTATTTCATGTCCTGGAAGAGCCAGTGATGCAAATATAACTTTTAGTTATTCCAACAAGGATTTAGACAGTAAGAATTCATCACGTAGTGCAACATCAGTTTGTAGTTTAGGATCCGGAAAGGCGCCCACATCTGAGAAGCTAGAATTGTCAGAACCTGCTTCTGTAAAAGAAGGCAGTAGTTCGCCTAGAATCCAAACTCCATATTCACATTCTGGAAGCAGCAAGAGTGCTGTTGGAGGCAGTTCTGAGATTTCTCCCAAAATCCATCCGAAGTTAGAAGCAGATATTGACGACAATGGCAGGGACCCACTGGATGAAACTGGTAAAAATTTGAAGGAAGATGAGATAGATGAGTTGAATGAGTTTGTTAAGTTACCTGACAAGCAGGAGTCTCCTTCGCAGACAGCTTCTGTGGATGAGAGTTATGAATCTGATGCCTCAGAACATGATGTAAGTAATATTACTTTTTTCTTTACCAGACTTGGTATGAAGGAAGTGTGCATGCTTGACTGATAACTTAATTTTTCGTAGGAGTGGCATTGTGGAAGTTGTCTATTTAGCTTATTTGGTTTTCCATTTGCACTTGTAGTGTAGGTGCCATCCTGGGAGAATGTAAGTAGTGACTGATATTCTTGAACTTATTTTAAGGTTCTGGCGCTAGGCAGATCCTATGCTGATTAGGTGGTGTTAAATGAATGTTTTAAAGGGTAATGGGTGCTTCGAAAATGAATAGGAGGTCCTTAAACGGGATTCCATCAAAATTATATAATTAAAATAGAAGCATTCCTTTTCATTTTACTTTGTAAGATTGGTAGATATGTTTTCTTCTTTGATTTTAAATTTGTTAGTACTTAGTTTTGTATCAATAAGTTTTTCTGATTTTTCTTTGTTTCCTGAATTTTCTGGAATAGGTTAAAGTATGCGATATCTGTGGGGATGCAGGACGAGAAGATTTGCTTGCTATATGTAGCAAGTGCACCGATGGTGCAGAGCACACGTATGTGTACAAATCTCTTTAGCCATATGGTTGTCAGCAGGTTTTATTGCATTTCTATTTAATTTTATCCATGTCTATATTCAGCAGTGAGTTTTACGTTATTCGTGCTATTGCTCAGTTACTGTATGCGAGAAATGCTTCAAAAAGTTCCTGAAGGTGATTGGCTCTGTGAAGAATGCAAGCTGGGTGAGGAAACTGAAAGCCAAAAGCAAGGTTAGTTATAAAACTGATGGAGTAAAAATGATGCTCTGGCAAGAGCATGTGCTGACATCCTTTTGCAATTAACTTTTCAAGGTTTGGATGCTGAAGGGAAAAAGGCAAATAAACTTAGCTCTAGTACACGTAGCTTAGGTAAGAGACATGCTGAAAATCTAGAGGGTGCTTCGGCTCCAAAAAGGCAGGCTATTCAAACAAATATGGGATCACCAAAATCATTGAGCCCCAGCAGACTATCTGCTTTCTCTCGAGAGGGTTCATTTAAGAACTTAGACAAGGGTAAAGTAAGGCCATCTCCGCAAATTTCTCTTGGCAACCATTCTGGTAATGGTATGCCAGAAGCTGTACGCACTCCCACTTCTGGTCCACGGCTGCAAACATCTAAGGGTAAGTGAATTGATTTTGTTGTCTAAAACTTTTTTGACTTATTTGTTAACTTTAAGCATGACCTACTTGTTACAGGGAGCTTATTGAAATGCAGTTCATTCAATACCTTAAATTCCAAACCCAAATTGAAGCTTGTAGATGAAGTTGTTATTCAGAAACGGAAAGGTACTAGAGAACATGCATCATTTGATAGCAAGGAGGAACCTGCTAGAATCATGGGCAAATCAATGTCATTTAAATCTGGGAACTCTGGACGGTTAAATTCTGGGGAATCAAAAGTTAAAACATTATCATCTAAATATCCTCATGTTCAAGATCTAAAGGGATTAAAGCAAGTTAAAGAGCAGATATCATCAGAAAGGAAAATTTTCTCAAAATTAAACCACTCTAGTTCTAATGTCTCCACACCTAAGGTTGATCAGAAACTGACACCTCGTGCTGATGCAATTTCTCATTCATCTGCAATCAACCACCGAGAAACCAAGGTTGTTCCGTCTGAAGGAAGACCAAATACTTTATCAAGATCAACCAGCAATCTAGCTCGTAAAGGTGTAGACAATGCAGTTTCTTCTGGTATGTTTTGGCATTCTGACCAAGGGACTGCTATTTTATGCTATTTTTTAAAGTTACTTTTGTTTTCTTAAGTGTTCTCTATAACTAGAATGTTTCTCTGTATACTCCATTGTTATCTCATCTTCTTTGTTTTCTTTTGGCTGATACCAGCAATTTAAGAGCATTCTTCTTATTTTGCAGCTGTTTCATCCACCAATGGGCGCAATTCTTCGGAACAGAAGGTAAACCCTGTAAGCCTGAAGGAGGAACCTTCATCAAGTTCTTCACGGGCATCTGAGAGGCAACCTAGTAACAATAATGGAGTTGTGTCAGATGGCCTATCTCAGTCAGTAGATTCAATAAATCAGAGTGAGAAATCAAGGGAGAGTAGTGTTAGTCGATCCTCTAAAAGAGTTCCATGTCTAACATGCAAAGGAATGGGTCATACAGCTGAATATTGCTCAGTCTGTCAGGCATCTGGTGCTGATCAGTCTGCTCCTAGAACTTCTAGAGAAGAGATAAATAAAGGCAATAAGTTGAAAGCTGCAATTGAGGCAGCTGTGCGTCTGAAGCCTGGAATATGTGAAAGAACTTCTCAAGATCCATCATCTGTTTGTGATAAGGCAAAGAATGTGATTTCTGTTGAAAGTACAGATGAAGGGAAAGCAAATATTTGTAATCAGGCTTCCACTGCTAATATCAAGCTGCTTAATTCACACTCCACTGATGCTGTCTCTGTAGTTTCTTCTGTTGGCAATCTTTCAGTGGGAGATAACTATGTCCCTCCTCTAGCCACAGTATCTGCTGTACCAAAGCTGTCAGCCATCCCAGAACATGAATACGTCTGGCAGTAGGATTCTTGTCCTTCTATTTAACTGTTCGCTTTTTTGGTTAAAAGGATGCTCCATTTAGGCGTCATTTGCATTTATTGCTGTGCATATCCTTCCTTGAGATGTTTCTTGAATGTGATAGATTCTGTTACTTTTCTGCAGAGGGGCTTTTGATGTGAATAAACTTGGCAAACCTCCTGAGCTTTGTGGTGGAATTCAAGCCCATATCTCGACCCTTGCATCACCCAAAGTGCTTGAGGTTGTCAATTCTTTTCCCCACAAAGTTTCCTTGTACGAAGTACCTCGCTTGAGCACATGGCCAGCACAGTTTCATGACAGTAGTCCTAAGGAAGATAATATTGCTTTGTACTTCTTTGCCAAGGACCTTGAAAGGTAGATTTTACTTTTTCCCCTGTTCACTTCCCCTCCCTCTCCCTCTCCCCCTCCTCCTTTTCCTTTCTCCTTTCTCATCTCTCCAGCTTGGGTTGATCATGACCATATTTCCTTGGTTTTCAGTGTTTTAAAAATTTATTTCTGCTGTTGCAGTTATCAGAACAACTACAAGGTGCTTTTGGATACCATGGTCAAGAATGATCTTGCCCTCAAAGGAAATTTTGAAGTTGTTGAGCTTTTGATATTCCCATCCAACCATCTTCCTGAACATTGCCAGCGTAAGGATTGTTACAAAATTGAGATATTCAAATCAAGTATAGTTCCCTGTAGTTTTACATTTGGTTGGAGTATATGCTTTGACCCAAGATTCATGAGAAGGCAAGGATAAAGGATATGTCTGTTTGACTGCACCACACTGGCTTTGTAGGTACTGATCAAGTGGGGTCATGGGGGCTAAATTTGATATTTGTATCTCCAAATATAAATAGCAATGACTCAAAGATCTCAATCCTTAACCATATTTGCCTGGATATGGAAATTCCATAATATTTATAACCCCCTGATATGCTCTCAAAACTTAGATTTTTACAATTCAACTTGGAAACATTTTGAGCAAAATCAGAGGGAACATTAGGAGGTCTGAAAGGACAGGGAATCCTGAAATATTTGCATTTTCCTCTCAATGCAGAGAGTATGGATTAATGGGCAGAATTGCATGCTATATGGATCTATCTAAAATGTCTTCCATTGAAATCCTTAAGTTGTGGGGCTGTTTAGAGTTGAAGGATTGATTTGATTGGGTCTTTTTAGCATGCTCTTTTCTAGGCTAGGGCTACCAGTTGTACGGGTTATGATATGATGCATTAACGACAAAATTGTAGAAGTCAGAGTTTTGAATTATGTCACTCTTAGTGTTTCAAATCAAGGATCCTAAGGCACAGAAAGAATAGTCTCTTTGGCTATAACCTTTGCACAAGGCGACACAACATCTGCTGTTACTTACTGGCTCCTTTTTCTCTTGTCAACTATTTAACATGTTCATAGTATGGTAGGTTTGATACAGCATCATTTTGTTTGTCTACTATAGGTTTGCTGTTGCAAATGGTTCGTTTTTCTTTAGCACATTTTTCATAGGTTTGATATGGGTTTGGCATTTTACTATTTTGTTTTGGTTTGATATCATTGATAGCAATGCTACTGTTTACAGAATGTTTTTGAAGGAACATCTGGAGTATGACCTCAAGGTAATAATTTTTGATATTTTGTTTGCAGGGTGGAATAACTTATTTTTCCTCTGGGGTGTTTTCAAGGCAAGAAAGGCAAACTGTTCAAATTCCTCAAAGAGCGTGTGCAATCCTGATGCAAGTATGGTATGTTTGGAGAAACAGAGATCTAGTGATATTGCTCAGCTGGTAGATAATGAATCAGTCGCATGTGATAGTTTGGGCAATGTAGTTCCAGTAACCACTTCTGTTGAAAAGACATGTATCTCAACAGATAGAGTTGGTGATACTAAGGTTGCTTCTTTTGAGCAGACATTTGGGGGAATAAAAGAAAAATTGGAGGAGCAAGATGTCAAAGTTGACACCAAATTCTTGTCTAGAATTGCAACAAGCAGCACACATGTGCAACCAAAAATGAAATGCACTACTACTCTGGTAATTTATTCTTCTTTCAATGTATAGTTCTTCAAAAACTGTCAAGTTCATGTTTTGCTATAGTTAGTTTCCTTTTTAATATTCTTGCTATTGTTTTCTGACCTGAAAACCTACAATGAGCTATAGGGTGGTTACTTATTGAGTGATGTGATCAAATCAATAAATAATTCAATTCAAGATTTTAAGAATCTAATCTTTTTTCTTGCTTGTCAATGAACGTGTGGTGCTTCAAAATGCTTATGAATATGCAAGTTTCATCTCTGATTCTATTCATTCTCTTAATTTGTGGAAGAGTGGTGGTGTTTCTCTTTTCTAATGCTAATGCTGTTAAAAACTTAGCATTCATTTATGTAATTTCTTAAAATTTTAAATATTTCATTGGCCAGACTTAAAATATCTGTGGGTGCTTTTTCCCTTTTATAGCTCGCACGTTCTTACAGAAGTCGACATGAAGTGAAATTCTGTTTATTCATGTTGTTATCTCTTCATGTTCAGTCCCATTCCTGTTTTCTTTGTTTATATCTCTTCATCATGATTGTTGTTACTACGATGGACAGCTGGTGGCACCTCTGCTGTTATTTATTTAAGGCAAAATGCTTGCCTATGCATAGGAATGTTTTTTTTCTAATGAACAACACTAGTTGGATGACATTGGTGGTGGTTTTGTCTTGTTATCTGTGCATTGGTACAACACTCCGCTGTCATTTGTTCTTCTTTCTGGGTAAGTGTTTAGCTGTATACTTGGACTAGTGCTTGATGTTTCTTCCCTTCCTTCTCTGCCCTACTGCACCCAAAGGGAAATAGGGGGAACACGCATTTCTTTTAAGGTTGTTATTGTGGCTATTGTCCGTGAACATCATTAAATTGGTTTAAGTGCTCCATTAGAGTCCTAGTGCCACTCTGCACTCATTGGTTTTTCGTCTCAAATATTAATTGTTTCATCGTATTTTTTTAACATCTTCTTATCAATAGCTGTGTATTTCAAGACTTTTGGCCATAAATACGGGAAAAAGTTTTGCATCCAGTTCTACTGAGTTGCTGAGCAGATAATTTTGATTTTGACCCTCGATGGCTGGATCAATAGCGTCTGAAGTCAATGTTACTCAGCTGAGGATATCTAGTAGTCTCTAGCACTTTTATTATTTTTGTTTATTTTTCCGTGAGGTGGGAAGGGTGGCAGTTGGTTGAAAAAAGTGTTATTATTTCATAGATTTTGTCAGTTTATTTATGGACATGCATGTTCGAGTTTTTATTCTATTATTCTGAATAGCTTTTATTAAAGGCTTTTTTGTTTTTTGTTTTCTCTTTTCCTATGAATGTTGACATTGCCATTATTTTACAGGAAGAGAGCAAATTTCCAGATTCTCAATCTGACACCGAGCTTAAACCTTGCCTTCTAGTTACCGAAACCAATAATGGTTCTTTCAAAGTTGAGAAAGAGGAAATGCATATCGAAGAAGCTAAACCATCTTTAAATAATTGCCCTACTGGAAAACAGGAGGCAGTTGTTGAGGAGAAGATAGGTGGAGATCCTGTTAAAATTAGGGATTCAAAGGATGATGTGTGTGCTGATGGAAAAACTTCAATTAGAGATCTTAACTCGTTGCAATTGAATCATCCCAAAACCCCATTCTTGGATCTTACAAAACCAGTTCCCGAAGTTTCTATTGATACAAGTCAAAAACTGCCGTGGGCTGAGGTGAAGAGAGTCTCTGTAGATAGAGGATGTGATAATAAAAAGCTGAAGACGGGTTTCAGTGGGATATACCAGTATACCAGTGCTAGAGATCAAGTTCCTTTTAGAGATGATGGTTTAGCATCAGATAGACGTTATCCGGGTTCTGGCTCTTTGGTTGAAGAGAAGAGGTGTGACATTGCTTGTGAAGAAAAGATAATCCCCGAGGACATGGGAAGTAGTGAAAGGTTTTTCTTTCCTGTAGAATCACGTGGTCCAGGGGAATTTCGGTTAGGGGACAATTCCAAACCATGGAAGGAGCTTTCCTTAAAGGACGAGGACCGAGTTCATGACACCTCTCCTAATCTTGAACTTGCTTTGGGAGCTGAGACGAGACCACCAAACAAAGGAATCCTGCCTTTCTTTGTAGGAGCAATGGAAAAAAATGACAATCGGAACACACCTCAAGATAAGGTAACCAAAAAGCAAGAGGAAGACGATGTATCTGCCTCCCTTTCCCTTTCCCTTTCTTTCCCTTTTCCAGAGATGGAGCGGAATGTAAAACCTGTTCCTAAACCAGAGCAGCAGTTGCCTGAAAGACATCCTGTGAATACATCGCTGCTACTATTCCGGGGCTTCCCTGAAAAATAAGGCTCCTGATGAGGAGGATCCTAGGTTGTTAATGCCATTACAGTTTCCTACTACATGAATGTGGTAATAATGTATACTACTATGGCCTTGCATTGGGGTTTGTAGGAAAATCCACATTCCCATCTGTTCATAACCCATACAGAACTTAGCAATTAACTTCTCATTTGTTTTTTTTTTTCGAGTGCATAGACATAGTCGCAACTGTTTGTATATAAAGAGAATGAAAGCCGGCTTACTTAGGAATGTCGACAAGAAATTTGCAAACCGATGCTTTTATCCGTTGAAATTCTTCTTTTTTTTTTTTTTTTTGCCTTTGTTTTCCGTTCCTCTTTGGTTAGAGTTGCCTCACTAGTAGTGTTACAGTTACGGCTTTGAAAGGTTTATTGAAAGTTGGTTTTCAGTGGGTAATGGTTCGGTTCGAACCAAATTTCATAGGTAATCTAGCCTTCTCGAATTGAATATCATATGTGGAGATTAAATTGGTTGTGTCGGTTTTTTAAAATGGAGGCAGCTCATTCAGCAATGTATATCTATGGTAACATATCAGGTTGTAGTCGATGTTACTAGTTAATGGGAGCCCTCTGAGACACGGATTGCATCAGGGTGACCCATTATCCTCTTACCTATTCCTGTTGTGCCATCTCCTTATTCGTGCCGAGGAAGAACAAACGAATCGCTCGAGGAAGGCCATTGATATCTCATCTCTTATTCGCAGAATGATTGGTTTTGGTTTTTCAATGCAAATGTGCATTCTGAGAGTATACTAGTTCTATATTCTACTAATAAATCAGAATTATCATTAGTCCAGCTGGGATTGTGGGTGTCACCCAAATAAGAGAATCTTCTTCCAAACTTTTATTGAGAAGATGCAATTGGAATTAGCTATAAGGAAATCAAACTGCCTATCCCAAGCTGGTTGATGCACCTTGATTCGGTTTGTATTATCTTCTAATCCAATCTATTTGCTATCTCCGAAGTTTGTTGGGAGAAAAGCTTGACCGTATTATGCGAACGTTTTGGTGGGGTCATGATCCGAATCAGAGGAAACTTCACTTTGGGAAACCGAAAACCAATGGTGGACTTAGTATTCACAGCATGGAGTGATGCATTACTTAGTAAGCAGGCCTGGAAGTTACTGACTGAACCCCAACACTTCGCCATATAGGAAAATATCATCGACACCAACATTTCTTTAATGGAAGAGTTTAGTTGAAGGAGACGAGATGGTTGTTTGAGTGGTATTGATATCTAAATTTGCAAGGTGCAAACAACTCTTTTTAAGTGACTAGGTGATGGATGATGGGTAGACAAACTTTCTAACCCACGCTTCTCACTCTACAATGGAAAAAAAAAGAAGGTTATATGATTTTTTATTGATGCGAAGTTGTAAATGATATTACTAGTTTAATTAAAAATTAGGTTTGTTTTAAAAATTGAGTAATTTTAAAAAAATAATAATGACTGGAGAAACAGACTAAGATTATATTCAAGTTGTTCGATTCGAAAAATGTTTGGATTTGAAAAAGATAAAATAAAGATTAAGGTGAGATGAAAAAAGATTGAATGAGATGATGATGAAAAAGTGATCTCTTATGAAACCCTTTGAAGAATGATCTTTTAAATAAACTTTACTAGGGTCGTCGTTTTTAAGGAACTGATCTGAGCGAATTGTAAAGTGGAGGTTGAATAGTTTTTCTATGTCTTCTAACATAAACAAAAGAGAAATATCTCGAATAGAAATAACTTAAAAAGTTGAACTTTATTAATTAAGGTGTATTTTATGAATAATGAATAGATCTTTATTTCAACTACCTAATTACTCAATGAATCAATAAATATATATTTATATAATATATAAAGAAATAAAGATTTTTAATGAGATACTATAATTTGTATCCCAAAATTTGGTTCACTTTGGCACTTGAATTTGACAGCTAGATTTATTTGGTCCTAAACTTGAAAAATATAAAAGTTTGATGACATATCACTCTGAGATTATGCTACATCATCACTTAAAAATTAAAAAATTGTATAAATTTTTAGGTGATGACGTAGTACAATATTAAAATGCTACGTATAATGTTCTAATAAACAGACCAATGGTTAAACTGATTAGACCACTGATTTCAGATTCAATAGGTTTGATCAATTCAACTAATAGACTGACAATAGTTAAATGAATAATTAAAAATTCTTATAAATTAAAAAAAATAAACGATTCAACATGTTCAACTACTAGTTTTTCTCCCCGTTTTCAATTTTTACCAGTTTCGAGTAGTTTCCTAATTCATTTAGTTTAACCCTTTTGTTTGGATCAGTATACCAGTCGATTCTCGATCCAATTTGTCTGATCGGCCAATCCAGTTATGTTCTAGGAACATTGATCACATCATTAAATCTTGACGAAATCCAAGTTTAGGGATCAAAATGAACCTAATTGTCAAATTTAGGGGCTAAAAATTATATTTATCCCTTTTTTTAATAGTGACGTGGTTAAAATATTTCCTCGTAATTTATTTAGAGAAAAAAGAGAAAATCTTCCAAAAATCTTTTCTTATAGGAAGGGTATATTCGTAAATATAAAAACTAAAGAGATTTTTATAACCCTGGCAGAAAAAAAAAAAAGTTTCTTGCTAACATCTTTTTGGTTTCTCATCTACTGCTTCTCTCATGGCTTCTTGCTTGGCTCCGGTTTCCATCTCAGGTTTTTTCAATTTTAGCAAAATTTCCCCTTTTTATTAATTTTCATTTTCGAGTGTAATTATTACTTTTCTTGTATAACTTTTTTGTTTTAGCTGAAGAAAACGTAATAATTCGCTTCATTAAAAGTAAAAAATTATACAATTTTTACATTTATGAAGATAATTTTTAAACTTCAATTATTAAAATAAAAATTTTGATTTTGTGTCCTATGAGTGTGATATGGGTATGTTTGATATGGGCTTGCTTATGTTTGATATGTTTTGTTATATATATATATATATATTTGAAGGATCATATCTTAATGTTCATGTTTGAATATATATCGGACACTGATGCTTTAGGAAAATTGAAAACTTGGTAGCATCAAGTATTATTGTAAGCTATTAAAGCTCACTGAGTGAGTATTAGTTCAGTTGTTATCATTGTTGTTGCAGTAATCTAGAGATTGTGGGTACGAGTGTGCATGTATAATGTCCTCTAATTTAGGGATTGAGAGGTTCTGGGTAGTTTAGATGTTGTATCCAAAAAAAAAAAAAAAGGCCGGAGGTTGCTATGATGAAGATTCAACAAACAAATAGTAAATACTTGCTTTGTTAGAGGATTAAAGTTCATAAAGAAAGCAAAAAGAAACAAAAACTAGAAATAGAAGTGCTTCAACTTTGTTTCTTGATTCAACATGTTTATTTTCGTTTGTTTATGTTATTAAGGTTTGAAAGAACATGAAAAGAAAAAAAAAGAAGAAGAAAAAGACTAGAAGTAGATGTGCTTCAAGTTTGTTAATTTTAATTTGTTCGAGCGATTAAAGTTTGAAACATGTTCGTGTATGTACTTGTAGTTGGTAAGAATAGCAATGTACTTCTGTCATATTCTATATGTTTTATTATTGGGAATGTAAATTTTAGGAATAGGAATTTTAGGATTACTGATGAGTTTCCTTGATATTAAATTCTTATGGTTTAGGGTTCACAAGTACAAAAAGAAGATTTTAGGATTCAAATGCCATAATTATGAGAAAAGCAATCGTATGCCTGAATCCCAAAAATGAATGCTTTGCAGCTTCTTTTTTTTTTTAATCATATCTACTGGTCTTGGGGCTTGTGATGGTTTGCTATTGAAATATGACAATAATGATTTATTGATGAGTTCTTGCTTCATGCTCAATTTACTATTATTCTTTGGTTTATAGGTGGTTCTCATCTCAAGGCACGTGAGGTTTGGTTCACTAAGTCCAGCACCTTTGGGAAAAAACCAAGTTTGGTAGTTCGAAGGAAACCATTGTCATCGAAAAACCAGTTTTCAGTTTCTGCTGAATACCGGTATGTCACTCTGGATTACAGTCCACTTGAAATAAGCTGTAGATGAATGTTCATGTTTCTCATAAGAGTATGCTTATAAGGGGTAAGCTGAACCTATGATTGTGTTATTGGTACTCAAGTCGTCTCTCTAGTGGTTATGATTTTGTGGTTAAACCAGATTGCTCATATGCTGTCTGTTGAGGGAGGGTCGCTCTCTGGACTGGTCTTGGACCCTCAACGGAGGTATTGTTTCTAGGGTGTCTATGCTCGGTTTTATCTCGGGTTTTTTCTTCCGCACTCCGAAGTGAGCTCAAAGGGGTTCATGGAGTTTGGCGGGAGTGCCTAGTCCACCAAGGAAATGTTTAGCATTTGGCCTTGGTGGGGTTCAAACTCATGTCCCTAAAGGGTCTTAGTGGGTAAGAACACTACCACTTGATGTGGATTTGTTAAACCTGAAATCTGTATAATAGAACACCATGGAAGTTGTACAAGATTGCAACAAATATAAGGAAAACAAATACGAAATCTGATATTCAATTGTTAAAAAACTCAAGTAATATCAATATCCAAAACTCTCAGGGTCATTACATTTTCTCTTTAGAGTTTCTTTTGTTTCATTGTCGATTTCATTCGGAAGAATGATGTAAATAGAATCATTTCTAGCAAACAATATGTTATCAGACCCTTGTGATGTTAAAGTTGTTGATTCAATGATTTCTCTATTAATAAAATTCTATTTGATGCTGAACAACCTTCTCCTCTCAATGCTCAAACTCCAAAAATTTAAAGCATAGACCCTTGTGTTATGTTTAGGTTTATTTCAAGTAGTATTTTACGAATTGCATATGTTGATTATGTTGCTTATATCTTCTGTATTCTCATCTTTTGTTGTTAACTCTGATATATGCAGCAATGGCAGCAGGGGTGGAGGAAGTGATTTTGTTACTGGTTTTCTTTTAGGAGGTGCTATATTCGGAACTTTGGGATACGTTTTTGCACCTCAGGTGATTAATATTTACTTTCAGTTTCTAAATTTCGTACTTTAATATATCAAATTAATGATCTGAAGTTGGCTGAAAAGTTTCCTTGTAGTAGTGCATTCGTGTTTCGGACGAAAGAGCTAATATCATCTTCTATTAGTATTTAACAAGATCTTAGTAAAATTAACTAGTTCATCTATATCTTTTAAATGAATCCTATCATAGTGTTGTTTCATGCTTTAATACCGCAATGTCGCTCATCATATTATACCTTGAGGCGATAAAATGCTATATTACTTTGACTTGGATGTAACGCTGAATATAGGTAGAGTTTTTCCATGTATTTTGAGTATCTTTGTTATATCATATTCCTATAAACATGTTTGGATACGCATCAAATATGAATGCTTAAAGAACAATGAAGAATCGAAGCAACGTAGATGGAATCTTATTTGCTGTTCTTTCTTTGCCATGAATTGTTGTTTTCTTTTTTTTTCGTTGTTATTTGAAATTTCTGTTATCAGGTTGAAACCTCAATTCATTTGTTGTTTTGATTCAGATTAGAAGATCCCTTCTAAATGAAGATGAATACGGATTCCGTAAGGCAAAGCGACCATTATACTACGAAGGAGGTTTAGAGGTAAATTAGGGTCTCTACTTTATTTGCTATTCTGTCCATTAATACAGGAACAAAGCTCAAGCATTAGGCATGGACCTCGCCCCCGCCCCCCCCCCCAACCCTTGGTTCCTTCATACATCTTATGTTCTTTAGCCCTGTATCCATATTTGTTACTCTCTTTATACTAATTCGGAACCTTTCTTACTTCTATCAAAAGCAGAAAACCAGGGAGACCCTGAATGAAAAAATCAGCCAACTCAATGCGGCCATCGATAATGTATCCTCACGATTGCGAGGCAGCAACAACACACCCACTGTGCCGGCTGAGACTGACCCTGAAGTAGAAGCTACCATGTGAGACTTGCGTTTTGTTACTGCTGAGTCATGATGGTTGAGTTTCAGTGGATTGGAGGATGTTTAGGTTCTCTATAGCATAGTTGATTGAAAATTATATATGGGGTTATGCATTTCTGACATTATACTTGAATTTTGTTGCTTTTTGAAACCATGTGTATTCCCCCCCTTTGAGAATGCAAATTAGAGCTGTGAAAGTCTTTTGTGTTAATATGGATTTTTCCATGATAATGCATTCCCATTTTATTATTAATATATATATTTCTTATAAGTAAAATTGAAGCTATCTTTGGATGTCATATATGAAACCAAATGGATAAAGTTATTCAGATTTCATAGATGCGATGACACGTGTAAAATATTGAGATCCGACAATCCTTAAAATACCATCAAATTTCTTAAAAAATTTATTTATTTAATTACTTTTGCAGAAACTTAAAAGCCAGTGTATGAAACCATGAATTGTTGGAAACAAACTGCGTGAAAACAACAAAATTTACAACATTAAAAGGGCCCAACCGGGTTCGAACCGGTGACCTCTTGATCTGCAGTCAAATGCTCTACCACTGAGCTATGGACCCAATTTGTTGATTTTACAATATATTAATACTACTATCTGTAATCTGATCCAAAAAGTTAATTGTCACTTTATTATATAATTGGTTTTTTGACTTTAATATAAGAAAATATAATCTTATTTCCCATTTTAGGGATACCCATACTGCTTTTCTTTTGGAGGCCTCAACACTCAAATTATTTAAATTTTATTATATATTGTTGACACCATTTTTTGATTGAAAAACGGGGTCGACTTGGGTTTTGAAAAGTGAAACGGGAGTCGCCACCAATCCTTTTTTATGAGGTGTGATTGGATCACCTTGAAAAGTGGTTGTTTTTTTTTAAACGGTTTGATTTTCTTAAAACAACAGGTTTGGTCCACGAAATTCAGAAAAACGGGTTCGGGAGTCGGTTACGCACGAGGAAGGATTAGCACCCTCGATACGCCCAAAATTGGTACCTTAGTTGATTACTTAATGTCTTAATGTCGAAAATTGAGAATTTAAAAGAATTTTAAAAATACGATCCTTTTATTAAAATGTTAAAAATTTTCAAGAAAAGGAGGATATTTCACGTTATTCGAGAAAAAAGAATCATATTCAGTAAGTTAGAATACAATATCTCAAATTCTCGATACGCGAATGAAAAAGTTTATTTAAGAAATTTTAGCCGTCTTGAATTTAAAAATGAGATCATAACCAGTAAGTTAGGATGCGATCCCTTTTTTAAATTTCGAGATCATTTAAAACTTGATTTTGAAAAGATTCGTGTATTTTAGATTCATCGAGAAAATCGAAACCCAGTAAGTTAGGGCACGATTTTCTCGAATCCAAACACGAAATGCCATTTTAAAAAATCGTTACATCAAGTAAGATAAAACACAAAATCATAGTGAAAGCAAATTATAATTTTTTATGCATGGTAAATAATAGAAGTCAACAAAAATAAAAAATAAACAAACAAGAATAAAGACATTTAAGCAAATAATAACGAACATGTAGATAAATAAATAAATCAACATGAAATGATAATTATAATAATGAATAAAATGGTGATATATACATATGTATGTATGTTAGAAGCAAATTATACGGGGTAAAAATATAAAGTTAAATACAAAAAAAGAAGTATATAATTATAAAATACATGTATATACATAAATAAAGAAATAGAAATGCTCATAAAAATAAAATATTCGTATGCACGTGTATTATATTGTTTATGCGTGGGTATAAATATTATGTAGTGTACGTATATAAATATATAGATATTAAATAAATAAAAAGCAGGATAGATATAAAAATATTGAATATATATAATATAATATCATTATTAGATAAATATTAAAGTTTATAAATATATAGATTCGTAATAATTTTAGACGTATATATTATAGTATATAAGCACATATATATATGAATAATAATAATAAAATAATAATAAATAAATAAATGAGCAAAAGAAAAAAACATGATTAAAAGAGACTTAAATCGAAATAAAACAAATTTTCTGGGCCAATTTAAAAATAAAAAGGGGCGGAGGGACCTAATTGCAAGCGCGCGTAAAAGCGAAGGGATCAAATGGGCAAATAACCCAATCGCCTCAAAACGCAGCGCAACAGTGGGCCAGATGGAGATAAAATTAAAATTATAGGGATAGATTAAAAATAAAAGGAAATAGCAAAAAGGACCGAATTGCAATGCGTTTTAAAACTGGAGGGACTGAGCGCGCAAATAGCCCATCCAGCGAAAACACGCGGACCCTCCCCTCGGGTCGGGTCACCGCGCGGGTCAGGTTGGAACGGCGTCGTTTCAACGCCTGGGGCTATGGCGCAAAACGGCGCCGTTTTGAAATGCTTATAAAAATAAAAAATTTTCTTTTTTGCTTCATTTTCTGCCTTTCCCTAAAAAAAAAAGCTGAGTCTCATCCTCTTCCCTCTCTCCCTCACGACTTCTGGCCTTAGACTCAGGCCTCCGTCGCACCACCTCCACGGCCGGTGGCCGGAGTTGCGCGGAATAGGCTTTCCAACCCTCCTTTCGGTGTCCTCGAAGGCTAGGCCTTCTCAACCGAGGGACCGAGTATAAAAGGAAGAAACCTTCCTCCCCGTTCGACTCCGGTGACGGCGAAGGAGGGCTCCGACTCTAGCCTCCGAATCCAACAGGTATTTTCTTTTTTAGTTTAGTTTTCGTTAAGAAAGATTGTAGAAAAACAACAAAAATGAAATAAAATAAAAGGAAAATAAAGGAAACAAAATCGTAACAATAGAAAAAGAGACCGAATCAACCTTTTATTTTGATCTTTTTTATATTCACTGGTGTTGTTTCCCCCCTTTTTACATTGAAAATGAATGGCTCTTTATAGCCGATTATACAAAGTCCTATTGTTGTTTTGTTACTGTTTGCTGCGTTTCTGTTTCTGTTGCTGCTTCCGTCATGTTTGCAGGTGTTCAAGGAGGTGATGGGAGCAGGTGGAGGAGAGATGGCTATGGGACGTGCAGCTGACAGAGAGCAGCGGCAAGTGGGATACTAGGGTTTCAGTTTCTGAAACCCTAGTCTGATGTGGGCTTGGCTGTTGGGCCAGGGTGCTGGGCCTTTTATTTCTTTCTTGGGCCCGGGCAAATGGGCCTGCAACAGCTGCCCCTCTTTGCTCGTTGTCGTGTAATGATAACAGAGCAAAGACTAAGAAAGGCCCATTTTGCCCGGTCTCGCCGAGTCTTGACCTGTTCTGGTACTTCTCCATTTCAAGTAGTTTCATTCCAGTCCACTAGGTCTTGTTGCTTCGATCCATTCCACTGCATTTTAGAGAGATGCGTCCTGTAGCCTTTATCTTCTTCGTAGCAACTTCAGGGGGACGAGGTTTGTGGTTTTCAATCTATTCCACTGCATCTTCAGGGAAATAAGACTTGATGCGACCTACTCTGCTGTAACCTCAGAGAGATAAGATCCTTTATTTTAACCCACTCCACTGTAACTTCAAGGAGATAGGATAGTGTCTTCGATCTGCTCCGCTGTAATCTCGGGGAGATAAGATCTCTGGCTTCAATCTGCTCCACTGTAACTTCAGGGGGACAAGATCTGTAATTTCCAATCTATTCCACTACAGGTCAGGGATATAGGACTTGTGGTTTGAATCCGCTTCCCTACACTTGAAGATAAGATTTGCTGTCTTTGATCTGCTCCGCTACGGCTTAGGGAGACAAAATCTGTAACCTTTAACCAGCTCCAATGCAACCGATGGAGGCAAGGCTTTGTTTTTGATCTGCTTCGCTGTTAATGCAGGAAGGCAAGATCTGCTTCTTTAACTAGCTCCACTGCAATCGATGGATGCAAGGCTTTGTTTTCGATCTGCTTCGCTGTTAATGTAGGAAGGCAAGATCTTTTGTCTTCAACCAGCTCTATCACAACCGAAAGAGGCAAGGTTTGTGTCTTCGATCTGCTTCGCTGTCAATGCAGAAAAGCAAGATCTTTTGTCTTCAACCAGCTCGATCACAACCGAAAGAGGCAAGGTTTGTGTCTTCGATCTGCTTCGCTGTCAATGTAGGAAGGCAAGATCTTTTGTCTTCAACCAGCTCCATCACAACCGAAAGAGGCAAGGTTTATGTCTTCGACCTGCTTCACTATCAATGCAGGAAGGCAAGATCTGTAACTTCATTGATCTGTCCCTTGGGGAACATGACCTGTATGTTCTATTTTATGAACCTAATTGTGCCTAGTGATTAGGATGACATAATCAGAATGAATCAAATGCTCCTAACTAGATATGTATGAATGACATTTGAATGAATGCAAAATGTCACGAAGATGATTCCTTAATGCTTAGGTTAACATCACGTAAAAACTTATTAAGGTTTTATCACTGACGTACTACAACGCCTTTTTGCTCGTCTGGTATATCCAAAGAAACACTTAATCTGGTTGCCCCCCACTGTAAACCTTAAAGTTTAATCCATTAGGGCACAAAATTTGTACCATCATTCTCCCTCTACAATCCAAGGGTAGAAATATGGTTTTTCCTCAATCCTCTTTTATCACAATTCAAGGATATAGGATCTTAATCTTTCTGGTCCCCCTTACACCATTTCCAGGGTGTCGTTTCAAAGACTCATGCACAAATGAAGGCTCTCTTCTCCGAGGTAACCTCTTCCTATTGCCTAGTGATCATTGCTTGCTTGTTTATTTAAGCTTTTTCATTGACACGACATCTTGTCCTTTTGTTCAATCAATGCATTTGTCAACAAAATCCAAAGAGAAAGTCCAAACTTAGACTCTTCCTTCTCAAATTTCCAACCTTCAAATTTGGCATGTTCTAAACAATAGTCATGTTTCAGGTTCCTGTATTATTTAGAAACTTTTCAGAGTAATATGCAAAACTTCCTTTGTGAAAGTATTATTAGTCCATTAATCATTATTCTAATGCAACATGTTTGCAAAAAAAAAAAGAATATAATGATGGATGAAATAGAATTGATTTGAGAGCAAGCTCGAAATGAATGAATTATCAAGGGTAGCAAGAATAAAAGAGGAATTGATTGGAACACGTATCTTGAAAAAGAATGAAGTATACCAAGAACAACAACAGATTCAATATATAAATAGTATGAAGGTTAGGTGCCCCAGATATCGCAGCTTGAACTTCTCTGTACAAACTTTCTGAAGACTTTCCTGAGTTTGACATGTGTTTAGGAGATCTACAATGCTCTGTCGATGCCCCCAAGATGTCGCCTATCCTTTCCTGTTGATTCAGGCATGGCAAGATCAACACATGCCTCAACATGAACAAAACTTGAGCAGCTTATATCACCTCATGCCCCATTTTGATCAGTATTTGAGCCGCCCTTTTCGGGTTTTCAGCTCAGATCCCCTTTGGCCTAAGGCGCCCTTTGCGGGTTTTCCCCTTTGCCTCTCCATTTTTACTCTTTTCATTTTCCATTTTCATTCTTCATCTTTTTTTTTTTTTTTTGAACTTCATTGTCTTACAATACAGTGACAAACTGTGATGTCTGATTTTGAACCGATTACAGCCCTCAACTATCATGTTGTCATTCCAGTTCAATACATTTTCCCATACCATCGTCTCTGGAATTCTATATTGGCATATGGTGACATTGACGCATGCTGTAGCCTTTATCCATTTGATGAGGTAATTAATGATCTCAATAGTGAAGCAATACCCATTAGAAGTCTTCGATAATGGTGATGTCCATGCCCCATTTTGCTCAAAATTTGAGTCACCCTTTTTGGGTTTTCAACTCAAAACCACTTTTGGTCACAAAGCGCCCCTTTTGGTTTTTCGCCTTGGCCTCTTCTTTTCTTTTCTTTACTTTTCATATTTCTATTTTGACTTTGATTGATTTCTCTTTTTCTTTTTATTTTTATTTTGATTTTGATTTTGTTTTTTTTTTCCCTTGTTTTTTGAATCGGATCTAAACTCTTGGGATTAGGCAAGTCCTTGTTATCCCCTTCAAAGGATCTTCTCTGATATCGAATTTCCTTTATAGAGCCTTTTAGGGCAAAACTACAACTGGAAACTTTTGATCTTCTTCTTCCATCGGGATAAAATCCAGCAACATCTTGAAGGAATAGAAACTCGACTTCAAACGGGCAAAGCTATGCTGAATTGACGAGAACGGTATTGCCCCGGCAAAGAATTGTATCATTCATACGAGTTTGGACATCGTGTTGTTGTGCAGATTTCATTATCAGTGCTTAACCCGGCATATCCTGGTATGATCCTACAAAGACATCTTTGAACAAGGTCTTGCTTCATTTTTTAGGGCAAGTCAATTCCAAGCTCAGAATTCCTAGTGATTCATTGTGAGGTAGGATCTGTCTATCCTCCTACTCAACCATCCTCAATAAGTTTGGGGGTAAGCTACTATCTATGTCATTTCCAAAGTCATGAGATCCATCTAAGCACATGCCTCACTCAAGTGGAAAATCTGAGTTTGCAGCAGTTTCATTCATGTTATTGATATCTGAGGACTCATAATAAGCACCGAGGAATATACAAAAGAATGTATAAATTTATGAATGATTATTTACAATATGATTATGAATGAATGTTGTGGAGGAAAATCCAACAGAATGAAATAATAAAAAGAATGAAAGAATATTGGCTCAAAAAGGAACGCAAAGATGTATTTTATTAGAATAATAACGTTCAGACATTAGCCTATTTCACAAAGGAATTTCTATCGCTTCAGGCTAAAAACAGCAAAAATGTTCTGAACATTACTCTAAATAAGCTCTAAAAACTACAGGGATTTCTTCTACAAGCCCATTGCTTGGAACACTCCAGGTTTATAAGGGCGAACATCTAACAAGATCCCTTTTCAATTATGCCTTCATATATGGTATTGATGTGAAAACCTCCCAACACTTTCTCATATATTGCGTTCACCCCATTTGTTAATCATGATTGGGTGGCGAATTTTCTGCATTAGATGAGTCACCAAACTTGACGACACCCATGTTGATGAGCTTTTCAACCAGTTTCTTGAAGGCTATGCAGTTCTCTATGGAATGCCCCGTATTTCCCGCATGATACTCGCATTGTGCATTCGCATCGTGCCATTTGGGGTTCGGAGGCTGTGGAGGTTTCGTGTAGAGAGGGGCGACAATACGTGCGTTGAATAAGCTTTGATACAACTCCTTATATGACATCGGAATTGGCGTGAATTGAAGGTTCTCAGTGCCTTGCTTCACATACGATTCTTGTCTAGATGAACCTTGCTGACTAGTAATCACCTTTCTTGGCTGTGTAATCGATTTGTTGTAGGTGTTCACATTGCTCACCCCATTTTCCTTCTTCTTTAAGTCTGACCTCCTATTATTTTCTCCAGCATCAATCTTTCCACTTCTCACGGTACTTTCAATCATTTCACCGCTCATGACTATGTCTGAAAAACTCTTCGAAGCACTTCCTAACATGTGGGTGATGAACGGGGCCTTCAATGTGTTGATGAAGAGCATCGTCATTTCTTTCTCTAGGAGTGGCGGCTGAACTTGGATAGCGACCTCCCTCCACCTTTGTGCGTATTGCCTAAAACTTTCATTAGGCTTTTTCTCCATATTTTGAAGGGTAATTCTGTCAAGGACCATATCAGCTACATGACTGTATTGTTTCATAAAGGCTTGTGCTAAATCCCTCCAAGAACTAATCTGGATACGCGTCAATTGATTGTACCACTTAGACACTGCCCCTGTGAGGCTATCTTGAAAGCAGTGTATGAGCAGTTGGTCGTTGTTGACGTATCCGGCCATACGCCTACAGAACATAGTAATATGAGCTTCTGGGCAGCTGGTCCCATTATATTTCTCGAATTCCGGCATCTTAAATTTGTAAGGAAGCACCAAATCCGGAACTAAACTCAGATCTTTCGCATCTATTCCACGATAGCCGTCGATACTTTCTATCGCCCTAAACTTCTCTTCAATCCATTTCCATTTCTCCTCAAACTGCTTTGGTAACTCCTCCTTCATCTTGTCTTTCTCCGCTACTTCATCGAAGTCCGGGACAACCAGATTATCGTCAGGACTAGAACCAGATCTGACCTGAAGGTTCTTCGGTATTGAAGCGTCACCTTCAAAGTGTTGAGGCCTAATTGAAACAGAAGATCTTCGTGGATGTGGTTCAATCTGAATTTGCGCTTGCGGAGGCGTGTATCCTGGAGAAAAAAGTGGCTCATCATTGTTTCCTTCTTCATCGCAAACCACAGGATTTTTCCCTTTATCCACTCCCTTGGTTATTAATTGCGTCAATTTAGTCATTAGTTCATCCTGAGACTCCTTCATCTTTTGTGCCATGTCTTTCTGGATCTTTTCCATATGTTCTTTCATTTGCACCTGTAACTGGTCTTGCATCTCTTTTTGCGTTTGCTCCAGTTTCTCTAATCTTTGATCCATTTCTTTGGCTTTGCGACGAGTACCGTAAGGATGTTTGGTTGATTGGTTTTCCAGATTAGCTGAAATAATTTTACATAATTAGGGTCACTTCGTGAAAATCTAATGCATATGATGCAATGTAATGCAAATGCATGAAATGAATGCCTAAAGAGACGTTGATTCTGATTCAATTACATTTAGGAAACTTTTCTAGAAAGCAAATTCCCTTACATAAAACGGATACATGTACGACCTCACCCTCATATTCCAAGAAACAACATCGATTTTTTCTTCATCCGCATGTTTGAGGTAATCTCACCAATAGATGCCATTACTAGCTCATTTTCTTGATCTTGGTTGCGATCCATCATCTGCCCATCTTCATAAGGCTCGTCAGCTTGTTGAAGGCTTTTGGACAATCGTCTCGAATCCCCAGGCCACCAAGCAAGGTCACGAACTCTTCCCTCGCCATTCTTGTGTTTCTCAGAATATGTTTGGGAAGTCGTATTGTTTTCCACTTTATCATGGAATTCGTATTCCATGACAAGCTTTCTAATTTAGTAATTGGATTTGAATCCACATCTCTTTCCTAAAATGCAAATGCAATGCAATCATAATCAAAACAAAACAAGATCGGTTAGTAAAAAAAAAACAGAAGCAAACAAGGAAAACAAAAAGTACCTAATCAGGTAGATACTAGGGGTTTGGAGTGGCTCTACCTAGGTTAAGTTCCTAAGTCTACTATATGAGGGTTGTTCTAAAGTAAGGGTACCCGAACCAGCAGATTCCTCGATCCTCACCCATTATAGGCTCATACGGACTGAGTTCAGTTCAGGGGAATACATTTCCCTATGGCCATGCGGAGATGAAAATCTCACGAAGACATAGGTACGGATGTATCCCGAAAGCGATTCACTATCCCATGCGGAGGTGAAAACCTCACGAAGGCGTAGCTTCTCACTCCCACTTAAAAAGGGTGTGACCAACGGTCATGCAATGCAATGTGCAAAAATAAATCTGAACTTAAACACAGCAATTATGAATCACAATGACGAGGATCATAATAAAGATAAATAAAAATACAATGAAAGGATCGTATATTTAAACTAAGTTTTTGATTTTTGACAAAAAGACAAAAAAAAAAAATCAACTCATGGCTTGACTCTCTTATTTAAAGTCCCCAGTGGAGTCGCCAAGCTGTTGACACCATTTTTTGATTGAAAAACGGGGTCGACTTGGGTTTTGAAAAGTGAAACGGGAGTCGCCACCAATCCTTTTTTATGAGGTGTGATTGGATCACCTTGAAAAGTGGTTGTTTTTTTTAAACGGTTTGATTTTCTTAAAACAACAGGTTTGGTCCACGAAATTCAGAAAAACGGGTTCGGGAGTCGGTTACGCACGAGGAAGGATTAGCACCCTCGATACGCCCAAAATTGGTACCTTAGTTGATTACTTAATGTCTTAATGTCGAAAATTGAGAATTTAAAAGAATTTTAAAAATACGATCCTTTTATTAAAATGTTAAAAATTTTCAAGAAAAGGAGGATATTTCACGTTATTCGAGAAAAAAGAATCATATTCAGTAAGTTAGAATACAATATCTCAAATTCTCGATACGCGAATGAAAAAGTTTATTTAAGAAATTTTAGCCGTCTTGAATTTAAAAATGAGATCATAACCAGTAAGTTAGGATGCGATCCCTTTTTTAAATTTCGAGATCATTTAAAACTTGATTTTGAAAAGATTCGTGTATTTTAGATTCATCGAGAAAATCGAAACCCAGTAAGTTAGGGCACGATTTTCTCGAATCCAAACACGAAATGCCATTTTAAAAAATCGTTACATCAAGTAAGATAAAACACAAAATCATAGTGAAAGCAAATTATAATTTTTTATGCATGGTAAATAATAGAAGTCAACAAAAATAAAAAATAAACAAACAAGAATAAAGACATTTAAGCAAATAATAACGAACATGTAGATAAATAAATAAATCAACATGAAATGATAATTATAATAATGAATAAAATGGTGATATATACATATGTATGTATGTTAGAAGCAAATTATACGGGGTAAAAATATAAAGTTAAATACAAAAAAAGAAGTATATAATTATAAAATACATGTATATACATAAATAAAGAAATAGAAATGCTCATAAAAATAAAATATTCGTATGCACGTGTATTATATTGTTTATGCGTGGGTATAAATATTATGTAGTGTACGTATATAAATATATAGATATTAAATAAATAAAAAGCAGGATAGATATAAAAATATTGAATATATATAATATAATATCATTATTAGATAAATATTAAAGTTTATAAATATATAGATTCGTAATAATTTTAGACGTATATATTATAGTATATAAGCACATATATATATGAATAATAATAATAAAATAATAATAAATAAATAAATGAGCAAAAGAAAAAAAACATGATTAAAAGAGACTTAAATCGAAATAAAACAAATTTTCTGGGCCAATTTAAAAATAAAAAGGGGCGGAGGGACCTAATTGCAAGCGCGCGTAAAAGCGAAGGGATCAAATGGGCAAATAACCCAATCGCCTCAAAACGCAGCGCAACAGTGGGCCAGATGGAGATAAAATTAAAATTATAGGGATAGATTAAAAATAAAAGGAAATAGCAAAAAGGACCGAATTGCAATGCGTTTTAAAACTGGAGGGACTGAGCGCGCAAATAGCCCATCCAGCGAAAACACGCGGACCCTCCCCTCGGGTCGGGTCACCGCGCGGGTCAGGTTGGAACGGCGTCGTTTCAACGCCTGGGGCTATGGCGCAAAACGGCGCCGTTTTGAAATGCTTATAAAAATAAAAAATTTTCTTTTTTGCTTCATTTTCTGCCTTTCCCTAAAAAAAAAAAGCTGAGTCTCATCCTCTTCCCTCTCTCCCTCACGACTTCTGGCCTTAGACTCAGGCCTCCGTCGCACCACCTCCACGGCCGGTGGCCGGAGTTGCGCGGAATAGGCTTTCCAACCCTCCTTTCGGTGTCCTCGAAGGCTAGGCCTTCTCAACCGAGGGACCGAGTATAAAAGGAAGAAACCTTCCTCCCCGTTCGACTCCGGTGACGGCGAAAGAGGGCTCCGACTCTAGCCTCCGAATCCAACAGGTATTTTCTTTTTTAGTTTAGTTTTCGTTAAGAAAGATTGTAGAAAAACAACAAAAATGAAATAAAATAAAAGGAAAATAAAGGAAACAAAATCGTAACAATAGAAAAAGAGACCGAATCAACCTTTTATTTTGATCTTTTTTATATTCACTGGTGTTGTTTCCCCCCTTTTTACATTGAAAATGAATGGCTCTTTATAGCCGATTATACAAAGTCCTATTGTTGTTTTGTTACTGTTTGCTGCGTTTCTGTTTCTGTTGCTGCTTCCGTCATGTTTGCAGGTGTTCAAGGAGGTGATGGGAGCAGGTGGAGGAGAGATGGCTATGGGACGTGCGGCTGACAGAGAGCAGCGGCAAGTGGGATACTAGGGTTTCAGTTTCTGAAACCCTAGTCTGATGTGGGCTTGGCTGTTGGGCCAGGGTGCTGGGCCTTTTATTTCTTTCTTGGGCCCGGGCAAATGGGCCTGCAACATATATATTATCCAATATTTTTAAAATGATGAAAATATATTCACCTAAATTCGAAACAAATAAATGTTCTCACAATTCCTCTAAAGAATCTTGTATTTTTCAGTCACAGAAAAAGAATTCACGTGACGAAATAAAATTATGAAATCTATTTGTGATTTTCTTGATGTTTTAGCCTATGTTGTTAACGTATATATAAACTTGATCATATTGTAACAATATACGAAACATTATTTATTTTGCTTCCAAATCGAAAATAGATATCTACCAACCCAATACGATATAAAATTCATCCAAATCCATAAACTACCTAAAATTCAATCTCAATCAATCCAAATACATAGAGAAATACATGAACATGAGGAACGCCGTTGGAAAACCGCAACCAATGTTAGGGTGACGGCCACCACAAGTGCAGATATTTGTTGTGCTTCCTAAGACAATGAACATTTAGGGTTCCAACTTATATTCTCTGCATGACTTTAACTATTCTTTCATTCAACGTTCAATCCTATTATTTCTATCTTTATTCAATTCTTTTTTATATTAGCAAGTATCCAATTCAAACATTTACATGTGACGTTTTGCTGAGTTAATTTTTTTTCTTTTTCTTTTACTTGAGAGTCCATTTTCGTATTTATAAGATACGATCCTTTGATGTGACATACTAAGAACAAATAGGCCCCAAGCATGTTAACACGTACTCTCTCTTAAGACTAGCACGTGTCCTCCTAGTATGAGTTTGCCTACATGGCGGCGAAGTGTATCGGCGAATCATATTGGTGAATTACACAATAGCCAACTATATACCTATTGAGGTAAGGAGAGACGGGCCTGGTAGTTGGTCAATCGGATAGCAAGTTGGTCTAAGAACCATGACATGTTATATGCTGCAATTTTGCAATATTCATTCAATTAAGATATAAATTTACAAAATGATCACTTAACTATTCAAAGTTTTTTTTGTTGGTCACCAACTATTAACTGACTAACGGAAAAATTTTATTACCTCGTCGGTGACAAAAAAAGATAAAATTGAATAATTAAGTGATAATTTTGTAATTTTTTATAATTTGATTATTAAAAATAAATTTACTAATCATTGAGGGACTAATAATGTAATTTACCTAAATCCTTATAATGGGTTGCAGAAAAAAAAAGGAACTATAAGGAAAATTTTCATTCTTTTTGTTTTGCAGTAATTTTTTCATTGATGATAAGTTAAGAAAAAAGGAAAATGGTTCATCAGTTATATTTGAACGTTGCATTATAATTCCATTTTTTTCACCAAAATGTAAGCATTTTAGGTAGCAACTGCTTTCTCCAAGTTCCTTCCTTTCTCTTTGCTTCTTGAACAAAAAAAAAAAACTACTTCTTTCATCGATCTTCTTCTTATATCTCATCATGTCTGCTAAATCCAAGTACGGTTCTTTCTGGGTTTTCTCTTTTATCACTTCATGCTTCTTTTCTTAATTCTTTTGTTTTTGTACGTAGTTCTGACTTGGGGTTTTTTTCCTGCTTATTTTGGGGTTTTTCTTAATGTTCTTATGATTTTTTATAGTAAATTCTGGGATTATTTTAATCTTCTTTTTGATTCTTTTAGCCTTGTGTGTGTGTGTGTGTGTTTCCATTGTAATTTGAAATTTAAAGACTTTCAGTTCGTACTTTTTAGTTGATTTTGTTCTTTGATTCATTTTTTCAAATGGGTTTCACCCAATTTTTATGGTCTTGTTTTAGTTGATTTTGTTCTCTGTTATTTAAAGTGCATATGTATAGACGTATCAATTTAATAGAATAATTTGCTCTTTGCCAAATTATGTATAAATCCATCTTTTATTTGATTTTGGCATCAATTTTTGTTAATATTCTTTGAATTTTGTGTTTAAAATAATGGGATTTTGATTTTAAAGTATGAGCCTTTGAACATTTTTATACAGGTCTAGTTTATCTGATACTCCTAGCAAGACTTCACCAGCAACACCTTGAGTGGCAAGTAAAGTGAGTAGGGGACTGGTCAAACCAGAGCCTGGTTCACCTTCTTCCTTGCAGAGTACTAGTCATTCGGTTGATCGATCGCAAAGACTATCTCTTAACTCGAAGCCTACAGTTGATCATAGATCACCGAAGGTTGCCACACCACCTGAAGTAAGTCTTTTAGTCAACACTATCAAATATTGCTGTATTTGATCTTACATGTTTTTAGCAGGAAGTATATTTATATCAGATTTATTGATATAGGGTTCGGGTATGAGGATTCTTAACTAATGGGTTTTCATTTGGATTATCGGTTGGTTTCGGTTTTCAGAAACTGCTACCACGGGTGATTAGGGGATCTCAATTGCAGTTTCAGTTGAACTTGGTTCAAGAGGATTTAAAGAAAGCAAAGGAGAAAATATCATTGATCGAGAAAGAGAAAGCACAAGCAATTGATGAACTAAAAGAAGCACAAAAAGTGGCTGAAGAAGCAAATGCAAAGCTTAGAGAGGCTTTGGTTGCACGAAAGCAAGCTGAAGAGAGCTCTGAGATTGAGAAGTTTCGGTCTGTTGAGTTGGAACAGACGGGAACAGAAGCTGCTCAAAAGAAAGATGAAGAATGGCTAGAAATCGAATCTGTGAGGAACCAACATGCTTTGGATTTGGCTGTTCTTGCCTCGACCACTTATGAACTTCAAAGGGTGAAGCAGGAACTAGCCATGACTTGTGACATGAAGAACCAAGCATTGGACCATGCTGATGATGCTACCAAGATTGCTGAAATCAATGCTGAGAAAGTGGAAATTCTCTCAGCTGAATTGGTTCGGTTGAAGTCATTGCTTGATTCAAAACGTGAAAGAGAGGTTAACGAACAGAATGAAATGGTGTCGAAGCTTATGGAAGAGATAGAATCATTGAAACACAAACTTGGGAAAGCAAAGGTCTACGAGGAGGAGTTGGTGGAAAAGGAGGCTTTCATTGAACAACTTAATGTTGATCTAGGAGCTGCAAGAATGGCTGAATCTTACGCACATAATGTAATAGAGGAGTGGGGAAATAGGGTTGAAGAATTAGAAATGCAAATTGAGGAAGCAAAGAAGTTAGAAAGATTTACATTGGAATCTTTGGACTCGGTCATGAAACAACTAGAGAGCAAGAATAATTCATTGCAAGATGTGGAATCTGAAATTGTTGCTCTTAAAGAAAAGGTGAGGCTATTGGAAATGACGATCGGTACACAAAGAAGGGATCTCGAGGAATCAGAACATCAGATTATTATGGCTAAGAAAGAAAATGCGGAAGTGACGAATTTGGTTGAGTCTCTAAAGTCCGAGTTAGAAACACTGAAAGAAGAAAAGACCCGAGCTCTAAATAACGAGAAGGTTGCAGTTTCGAGTGTTCAAACACTTTTGGAAGAGAAAAACAAACTCATTAACGAGTTGGAAGATTCTAGGGATGAGGAAGAGAAGAGCAAGAAAACAATGGAAGGTTTAGCTTCAGCCTTGCATGAAGTTTCTGCGGAAGCTAGGGAAGCTAAGGAGAAGCTGTTATCTCATGAAACAGACAACGAAAATTACGAGACTCAGTTAGAGGAACTAAGGTTGTTCTTGAAAGCAACAGATGAGAAGTACGAAACCATGTTTGATGATGCGAAAAATGAGATTGATCTTCTCACAAATACCATTGAACAATCCAAGAATCAATATCAGAATTCCAAAACCGATTGGGAAGAAAAAGAACTGCATTTAGTAGATTGTGTAAAAAAATTGGATGAAGAGAAAACGTATCTGGAAAAGGAAATTAATAGGCTGGTAAATTTGCTGAAACAATCCGAGGAAGAAGCTTCTGTATCTGAGGAAGAAGCTCGGTTGAAAGAGAACCTAAAGGAAGTTGAAGCGAACGTGATTTATCTGCAAGAAGCAGTAAAGGAAGTCAAGATTGAGAGCATGAAATTGAAGGAGAGCATGTTGGATAAAGAAACCGAGTTGCAGAGTGTCATTCAAGAAAATGAGGAACTTCGTGCTAGGGAAGTTGCGTCGCTTAAGAAAGTTGAGGAGTTGTCTAAGTTGTTAGAAGAAGCTATGATAAAAAAGCAAAGCGAGGAAAATGGTGAACTAACCGACAGTGACAAGGACTATGATTTGTTGCCTAAGTTGGTTGAATTCTCGGAAGAGAACGGGCATGGAAGTAAAGAAAAGACTGTGTTAGAGATCCCATCAGAGCGTCCTGAGGAGCCCAAAAATGAAAACTCCCCAAAGTTAAACAATGGCTTGAAAGATGAGGCTCTTCAAGCAAATGAAATGGAGAATGTGAATGGAAAAGTAAAGAAAGAAGATGAAAGAAAAGTAAAGGATGATCCGGTCGAATTTAAGATGTGGGAAAGCTGCAAAATCGAAAAGAAAGAATTCTCACCAGAAGGAGAACCTGAACAAGAAGAATCCTTTGATGAAGAAGGCGAGTCAAAGGTGGATGGTAGCGAGGGCTTTGATCAAATAAACATTTCAGCAGAAATCATAGACAATAGTGGAAACTCACCATCAAAGCAGCAGCAACACAAAAAGAAGAAGCCTTTACTCCATAAATTTGGGAGCCTACTGAAGAAGAAAGGAAGTAGCAACCAGAAGTAGAAACCAGCCGTGGCCATGGCCTATAGCCCTACAAGCAGGCAGGTATTTAGGATATAATTATCTTGCAGCTGACTGTGTTTGGGTTCATTTGTTTTGCTTAATATTATCTCTATAGGATTAGTCTCTTAACTTTTTTATCTCCTAATTTTAGAATATTTTAAATTCATGAAAAACATGGCAACTTAAGCCTTATTTCAATTTGTTTTCTTCATGTTTATCATTGAAACTAAACTTTATTGACATGCACCATTGCTAAAATTTTATCTTTATGTATGTATATATGTATATGTATATGTTTTTTGTGTTTATATAGTATATATAAATATAATATATGAACTATAAAATTGTTAAATATAAATCAGTATAGGATTTGAATAATGAAGTGTATTTCTAATGAAGTTATGGGAAATTTGTTCAATATATACATATAGGTTTGTTATTTGATAGATTGGTGATGGTGTTTTCTTAATTTCACAAGCGGGGTTAAGAATAATCTTACATTTTATTTATTTATTGTTTTCTAAATATCAATTGAAACACTTGATAATTTTTAATCTTGCTTGTGGATTTAAAATATAAAAAAAATACTATACAATTAAAATATGTTAAATATATTGAATTAATGAGAGATTTATGAAATAACTTCATTGATTTATTTATTTACAATTTAAATTACTAAATCAAAAATAAAATGAAACAATAATTCAAAAACAGTTTAAAACTAGGATAAAAACTTCTATTTATGGATGTAAAGATAATGCTATTACACTTATACAAGGTTGATGGCTAGTAAAGCAAGCATCAATCTGGGTTTATAGTTGAGGATGTTGTAATGATGAACTCTAATTGTGAGTTATGATAGCTCGGAGCCTTGAGATTTTCGGAGATTGCGTGAGTTGTGAGGTATATCCAAAACGTGGTTTGGCATCCATTAGTCAAGACTCTTAAACTATAATCAAGATAGTTGTACACCAACCTTTTCACTTTGAACTTGTAGATAGGAGCCAATGATTGGATGATAATAAAGAAATCTGATTGGTTGGCTTTGGTGAATAAGATCGAGAATCATGATGTTAGATAGAGGTCTTTGACATCGTAATGAAGTACTGAGAGATTTATGATATGATTCCATTAATTTATTTAAAAACTTTTTTCGACATTGGTAAAATATAGTTACATAAAAATTCAAATTACTAATTCAATGAGGACAATGATAATAATAAATTTATTTGAGACTTTGTTATTAAAATATGCTATATCAAATCAAATAAAATCAAACTTAGACTTGTTCATAGGTTGAGCTACTCGTATAAGCTCAAAGGTCCGCCTGAATTTTGGGAGAGTTTGGGCACAAATATTAGGCTCAAAAAATGGGTTTCGACTAAAAAATTAAGCCCATTCAAAATATGGGGTGGGCTTGTGTTTGAACATTCAAAGCCCGAGCTTGACTCAGCTCGGCTTGTTTTTGAAGTTTGTAATATGCTATATTTTGTTCTTTCATATATTATGTAATTTATAACACAAAAAATAAATCTATGGTAATATATAATATTATAATATAAACATTAAAAAATTGTTAAGATACATATATATATAAGTTAAATAAATAATATATTAAATTGTTAAATATCAAATTAAAAATAATATAAATATTTTTTCAAAAAAATAACAAATAATATGAATGGATCTAAAATAGGATTGGGTTGGCAATTTATAAATATGAGTGGACTTGAGTAAAATTGTAGGCCCATATTTCAAGCAAACATAAAGTATGTATATCATGTTTAAGCCGAGCTCAAACTCAATTCGACCCGACCCATGAGATAACATTTTTTATGGTCAAAATCCCTCGATGGGGGTGTCTCCAAAGATAGTAAAAACTGACCATTAAATGTGCTCCATTTCTATTGGCAGAGATCAAACTCCTAATCTCATAATAAATAGATGAGGTGAGCAGTCAATACATTACACGTCATTATTTGAGATAACATTATTTAACATTCCTCCCATGTAGACATCTAAACATATAACACATTAAACTTACTACTTACTGGAATCCTATTTTTATTTGAGAGATATTTGCAAATACCTTCCTTCCATATCTCCATTGGCTTGATAGTGGCCTGAGAAGCAAGTTCTTAAAGCTTGGCATCTATTTTATAATCAATCGACGACTTGATAATGGACGATTCAACATCTTTCTTGATGATTTGCACTCGAAAACGACAAATCTCAAACTCGACATCTTTGAATTCTCTTTCAATGATTTTAGTTTCTATTAGAATTGTTTGATCCGAATCCTGTCACTTGTTAAAGAAGTAAAATAGAGAGACAAAAAGGAGATCTGTGGAGGCGAAGGATCGAGGGATGAATAAGTTGAATCCGTATAAAACTATACTTCTTCTATTAGACTTTGATTGTATAGAGTTTTTTAACCCTTAAATAGATGTAGTTGAACTCCTCTTGTATTATGTGTTTTTCGACATAGTGAATTTCTTCACTTCTACTCGTTGTTTTTCCCTATAAGGGTTTTTCATGTAAAATCTATGTGTTCTTATTTTTCTTTCTTATTACTTTGCGATCATTCTACTGTCATTATTGACATTTATTATAGAAAGTTCCTTCACTTGTTATTCATCATCAATTTTTTTAAACATTACTTTCATATAACTCAGTTTCAAGGTTCTTGTATGAATTTCAATATCATGGTAGGAAGAAGATTAATATTAACACATAACATATAAGTTAAATTCTACTATTAGTCCCTATATTTTGTGAAAGTTATGGGTTTGGTTCTTGTAATTTAATGTGATCAAATTTAATCCTTGTACTTTTTGATTTGGTCAAATTTAGTCCTTGTACTTTTCAAAATCTAAAATTTTAGTCCTAATCCAAATAGTAGAATTTAAATCTATTAGATTAAATTCAATTACTAGTTCTACACTATGTATACAATTGTAGATTTAGTCCACAGTCTCCTTTGAAATTTCAACCTACGCAAAAATCAATCGTTAATTTATTAACTGAATTATTAATGAGTAATATATAGAGATAACAAATTGACATGATATTACATATATGATAATACATAAATACTATATCTCCATACTTATGAGGAGGGAAGGTGATCTCTACAATAGTTCCAACACCTCCATCGCCCTTCAATCGTGCCAATAATCCCTTAAAGTAGTTGATCATTTTATGGCCTCTTTTCTCACCCAATCTTGGTATCAACCTAGGTACAACCATTTGCACATTCACAAATCACCACAAAACCTTCAATTCAAGCCAAAACCAAGTTTTATACCTAACATATCATCACATATATTCAAATATCCTAACTTACCAAATTAACCATATACACCTATATACATATTTTACTAAATTAACTAGCTCAAACCATGCCTCAGCATGCCTATTAATTAACCATCATTTTACCATTTCAAACACACCTCATGCATGATTAATCCATACTTATATAAGTTGACTGGAAATATAATCAAAGTGTAACTCATAATATTTACATAACCCAATTTTACTTAAAACCGTTCCAACCCTATACATGCCATATAAATCTTGATACACATTGTAAAAACTATCGGATTAAGTTGGATAGTGTGGCTTGATGTGTTGATCCAATCTCCTAACCTCACGTTAATCTACAAGAACATTAAACAACACAAGTAAGCTTAATAAAGCTTAGTAAGTTCGATAGGTTGAACATCAATCTTACCGAACTTAATATAATAAATTAATAGTAAATTAATCATACACTCTCCTTGTCAAACACAACATAAATTGATACACACTTCCGTCAAATCAATATCAATAATAAACGATAAATCTTTCACTTTTAATCACATAAGTCATTTACCAAATCTTATCGAATTGGAGAACGACTTACGGATATGAGTACATCATTTTCAGAAGCCTGAAGGCTAAACAGAAGCACATGAGTGCTAAACAGAAACCCGTAAGGGTTGAATGGAAGCTCATAAGAGCTAAACGAAAACCCATAAGGGTTAAACAAAAGTTCAATAGAGCTGAACGAAAACCCATAAGGGTTAAATAGAAGCTCAATAGAGCTAAACGGAAACTCATATGAGTTAAACAAAAGCTCGTGAGAGATAAACGGAAAGTAAACATGAAATTTAGCAACAAATGCCGAACTTTGGTTTACTTGGGTAATTTTCCATCAATTCTTCCTTTGTTGTCTTTCATCACAAAACAATTGTACTCAATCCCGCGTTCCATTCGTTTTGAGTATCCAATTCAAAATTCATAATTTTAACAATATTTTACTTTCATCAATAGATATAAATAAATACATAATACCATTCATCAATTTATTATATAAACATTAAAGTTTAACCATACGAACTTACTTGGGTTAAATTGTAAGATTTGTAGTAGTTCAATGACTATTCTGTTAATTTCCCTTTTTCATGATTGTCTACGGGCTCTTGATCTAAAATATAAAATTATCCATTTATTAGCATATATTTTAGTTTCAATTCACTTCACAATTAATAGCCCTCAATTTTTAAAATTCACAATTACCCTAACTTTTACAATTTTTTCAATTTAGCCCCTTACTAATTAGTTTATCAAATGAGCTAATTTTTCTCAATTGAATATTTATCTAAATATTCTAGGCTATCATACAGCCCTTGATAAATATAATTTAATACCAAACCCTAATATTTAGTCTTTTCACAATTTAGTCCTAAAATCAATATCTATCAAATTCACTTTATAAAATCATCATATAACAAAATTAAAGCTCTAAATCGATGTTATTTCATCAAAAACATTCATTATTCATCAATGGTAACTTTCAAAATTTCCAATAAAATCAACACTAATGAAATAGATAGCTGGACCTAATTGTAAAAGTCTTAAAAACATGAAAATTCCAAGAAAAAGGAAAGAATTGAACTCACTTGAATAAAAAATATGAAACCAGCTTCTCAAGCTCTCTCTTATGGTGTTTTTAGGCTGAAATTTGGTGTTGAAATGTCTAGAAACTCTTAAATCCTAATTTATCTATTTTAAATTTTATTTTATTTCCCATTTTCCCTTGTTTCACCTAATTTCATGATTTTTATCTGCTTGTGCAGCCTCAGCCATCCCTTTTGTGTCAAATTGCCCTTTTAGTCCTCTCTTATTTATCGTTTGGGCTATTTAATCACTATTTCTTTAATTAGCAAGTTTTGCACCCTTTTCAATTAGTCCTTTTTATTTAATTAAATATCAAAACGTTAAAATTTTATAAAAAAAAACATTAATACTACCTTAATGACACTCCGTAAATATTTATAAAATTATTTACAGCTCAGTTTATAAAATCAAGGTCTCAATAGCTCGTTTTCTAAACCATTTAACCTAATAAATCCTTATAAAACACAAATTACTAATTCAAAAATTTTCCTAAAACCACATTTGACTCATAAATACTAATAATAAAATTTACTAGCTTACTCGTCGGATTTGGTGGTCTTAAAATACTGTTTCCGACACTACTAAAAATCAGACTGTTACACATTCCAAATGACGGCTGCCAGAACCTCTACCGTATAATATATGAGAGATGACCCTTCATTTCTTAGTTTCTCCTAAGCCGTTCCTTTTGACAAATAACAATTTGGTTTATGTGTGTGGTGGGGGTGTGTTTTATATATTAGCAAATGTCTTCTTGGAGTTTCTTACCATCATATACGTTTTCCTTCTGTAAAAGTTACTTCATTAAATTTATAATGTCAATACCCACGTTCTAAATTCAACAAAAACTCAAAATTTATTAAATTTATATATTAACCTGATATAATACATAAATGATAATTTTTGACTTGTATGAAGTAGTAGTTAAAATTTTTATTAGATATTCGTTTAGCACGGATTTAAAATCTATCACCTCCATTTTCCAATCTCAATATTATATAAAAGATGAACAATAAATTTATTAAATATTTATGTGGGATATAGGATTTAAATAATTAAATGTTTTTGTAATAACTTTTTTTTATGAAATGGAAAAATAGTTAAATATAACATCTATCATTATTATTTGGTATAAAGATGAACTATTTTTTTTTTAATTTCACAAAAAGGGTTAAGAAAATCATAACCTATTCTATTTTTTGAATTATCAGTTAAGTACACGTCACCGTCTTTTAACTTCTCGGTAAGTATTATATGATTAAAATATATTAAAAAGCATCATCAATAACCCGAAGGAGCAAGTGATTGAAGTTTTTTGTTAGCAGCTTAAGATTCAAGCTTTAAACCCTGATAATTGAAGAATCCCAACGGGTGTTAACCCTATATCCATGTTCTGGGTTTGAGCCACAGAAATTGTCTGATAGCGATGTATGTGGTAGTGAATTGCTCCAGCAAACTTATTAATTCTCCATAATTTTATCGATTCAAAAGAAACGATACAGTAAAAATAGAAAAAAGTTCAAACATCGAGTCTTAAATGTGTTTGCGTGAACCATTTAAGCTCATTATTCTTAAAAGTATATTGCATGGAGAGAAGACATTTAAGGTTTCTTATTAGAGGAATCCCATTTTTGTTTGAGATATTTCCCAACAACTTCATTCAATGCTTCCATTTGCTTGGTAGTGGCTTGGGAAGCAATCTCTTGAAGCTTGTCATCTATTTCATACTCCACCGATGACCTGATAATAGATGATTCACCATTTTTCTCGATGATATGAAAGCGATAACGATAAACATCAAATCCAACATCTTTGAATCCTCCTTCAATGACTTCACTTTCCTTCACCCGTTGTTCATCATCGGCTTGTATAAATATTTCCTTCATATAGCTCAATCCCAGTGGTCCTATATCAATTTCAATGCCACGATTATAAAATAAAAAATAAAAAAATCCCCACACTTAAAAGACTTATTAAAAGGTCGAATTATCTGTTCGAACCCTACAACATATGTACATCATACTTACCAGGAGGGAATGTGATCTTTAAAATAGTTCCGACGCCTCCGTCACCTTGAACAACTTCGACCGTTCCCACAGCATCTTGAAACATTTGATTGACCAGTTTTCCGAGCTCGAGGCCACGGTAGGTGTCCCATACGACGGGTGCCGGAACCTCCAAATGATAATCATGTGAGAGATGGCCCTTCATTTCTCAGTTTCTCCTACGTACTAAGCAGCTGCCCACACCTATATATATAGGACACCATTTGTCTTCTACTTGGAATATTGTTGTACCATCCTTTCCCGTTTTATTGGTAAATGCTGTAGATTTTTACCTTTCTAGCCATTATAATTATAATGGTAAATTTTCAGTTTTGGTCCCTTTATTATTCTAGATTTAATTTTTATATTTTAATTTAACATAATTTGATTCTCTATCTTTATAATGACATTATGTGGTCGAACTAATTAATATCTTTAGCTATTTTGATTCAATTTCTACTCTATTTAAAAAAAATACTATTCTATCAAAAAAATTTATTTTTGCATAATGAATTGGAATAAATGTTAATAAAAAGATGCACATCATCTACTAAAAATATTAAGGCTGCTGATTATTTGGACTAACTAATGACACAACTCTTTTTTATTTTTTAGTTATTTTAAGATAATTATAAAATTGTAGTTTTGATCTCTCTATTATGCTTACATTTGAGATTTAGTCTTTATATTTTAATTTGACATAACTTGATCCTCTGTTTTTATAATGATATTAGTTAGCCCAAATAATCAACATCCTTAGCTATATTGATTAAAACGATTACATGAATTTCTCTTAAAAACGATTACATGAAGTTGGAATGAATATTTTTAGAAAAAAATTAACCCCACCATTTTGACCATAATAATTAAGGGTATCAAATTTCATTCGCCATTTTATTTAATAAAAATATAATTATTTGGTACACAGGTGGTGAAAAAAATTTTAACTCCACAAGCGGTACTGAAATTTTGTAACATGTTGTATTGATATTTTTATACATAATATCATTTTAAGAAAAAAAATTATAGAAAGATTTCCCATGAATTATACTAGTATATATATCAACCTATTTTTTAAAAAATAATTTGTAATTAAAAAAATTATGATGTGTGTGAAAAGAAATTATTTGTCATATTATTTTGCCATGCGAAGCTTCACAGGGTACATAGTTGAAAAGTCAAAAACATGTCTCGTCCATAAATTCATAGTCTTTTAACTTTTGGTTGGTGTTGATTATGAAAGCTGAAAAAAGATTTCCAGAGGAAATTTTCTTAATATGATGTCATTTAGTTTATTTTATTTTGAATAAAAGTTAAAAAGATAAAATGTCAATATTTTAACTGAATAATTTGTTTCAAAAGTCAGTTTAAGTCAGTTTAAGAACTAAAATCAATTTATATTTTTCATGATAAGCATCTTTAATTGAAGAAATTATTTTATAGACTCTTTCTATTGATAAATTATTTTATGAATCATTTTTACCATATCATTCATGATCTATTTTTAATTATTTAATAATATTTTGATAATTTTTTCATATCATTGACACATAATTTTGGTAATTTTTTTATTATCCTGAACCTCAAATTCGAACCTTGAACCCTAAACTGAACCTAAATTTAGGGTTCAGAATTCAAGTTCAAGATTAAGATTCTGGTTCAAGATTTTAGGTTCGAGATTTGAGGTTTAAGATAAAAAATTATTAAATTTATGTATTAATGATATAAAAATTTATTAAAATATTATTAAATAATTAAAAAAAATCACAAATGATACGATAAAAAAAGGTTTATAAAATAATTTCTGTCTTCGACTTGGATTTTTCTTGCGGTCGTTCATTCGCGTTTCCTTTTTGTAGAAGTCGTGCACATATGGGGAAGAGATGCGAAAAGTCTCTAAGAAAATAAATGGCTGTGAAATACAAACCTTTGAACAATGAATTCAATTGCATTAATTTAGCGTCATTTTTCTTCTTAGAATTTGACAGAAATTTTCAATGTCCATACACCCAGCAAAAATGATAATTTTAATCATATTTAAATATTTATTTATAAGTCCTCAAATATTTATTCTATTTTACTTATTGATGAGGTGGTTATCCCATTATTTTATTTGGAAATAATAAATCTTTATTTTTTAAAATTCATAAATATTTTATAATTTTATTAATATGATGTTTTTTTTATTTTATTTTGAATAATGTTGGGTAAAATTTAAACATAAAATTTGAAGTTTTTAATTTTTAATAAAATGGGGAAATAATTTATTTAAAAAAAATCAGACATTGAAAAATAAAATCAACATGAAATTTTATACTAAGTAAAAGAACTTATTCTGATAGATTTTTCTAAAAGGTAACTGTCTCAGTTTCATATCATATAGAATTCTTGAAAAAGATTTCTTCCTCATAAAAATAATTTATTGTTCTGGGATCTGATGCTACACTGCTACTCATAAAAATTCGTAACTATGATAAATTTGAATCATTAATTAGATCCTAAAATTATTTTTTTAGAAAATTTTTAAAATTTTAAATTTTTTTATATGTTTAGAATTTTTTAAAAATTTTTATAATTTTTTTAAAAATATAAATTTTGTAATTTTTATAAATATTTTGAATTTTTTAAAATTATTTTGAATTATTTTGTAATTTTTGTTGTGAGAGAGTCCAATTTGTTTATTTTCAAAGTTGACAGGGACCAAAAATGTATTTACACCAATCTATTATTTAAATTATTCGAGTTATTTGAATTGTGAATGTAGAAGCTCGATTTTCAGTGGTGTCGGAAACAGTGGTTTGAGGCCACTAAATCCGACGAGTAAGCTCGTAAGTGTTATTATTTAATATTTACGAGTTAAATATGGATTTTAAAATGGTTTTTGAATTGATAATTTGTGTTTTATAATAATATTTAGGTCAAGTAGTTTTAGAAAATGAGGTATTGGGACCTCGTTTCTATAAACCGAGCTGTAACGGAGTGTCATTAATGTAGTATTACAGTTTCGTTGAAAAATTTTAACGTTTTGACAGTTAATTAATTAAAAAGGACTAAATTGAAAAAGGTACAAAACTTGCTAATTATAATAATTAAGTGATTAAGTGGCATGAGTAATAAATAAAGAAGGACCTAAATAACAATTATGCCTAAATGAAAAGTTGAGGCGGCGTGAAAGAAAAAAAATAAAATAAAATAAAGCCATTAATGGTAAAATTGTAATTAAGTTAAAATTAAAGTAAAATAAATATGAAATTAGAAAGTTTCTAGGCATTTCTTCTCCCATTTTCGGTTCAGACAGACATGGGGAGAGCTCCTTGAGCTGGTTTTGCATGTTTGCTTCATGTTGAATAAAAAATCAAGGAAAATAGAAATTTTTTAAAATGCCTCTGAATATTGTATTTCTGTAATTTAATCAGCTAAGTTCTTATGAACTGTATTCTGTATAATTTTAATTAAAGTGAATGTTAATTAGTGATTAGTAATATATATATGTTCTATTGTTAGAATTGAATTATTGTTGGAAAAATATTATCTAATTTAATACTCAGTTTAGATTGAACGCGAGATTTGAGTACATTCATGATTTGGCACATGACGGTATTGGAGAAAGATATTGGTAAATTACCCAAGTAAGTCGGAGTTCAGCATTTGTTGTGAACTCTCATTTGTTACTTTCTATTTAGCTCTTATGAGCTTCTGTTTAACTCATACGAGTTTCTGTTCAGCTCTCACGAGCTTCTATTCAGCTTTCGAGCTTCTGTGAACGATGCAATCAAATCTGTAAATCGTTCTTCGAATGGTAAAATATCAGGAGTTGTCATGGATGATATATGTTTATGAAGAAACGATAAGAGAATGATATGTATTATGATATGTACATATGTGAATATCTTTGATATGTTGACACAATAAAATTATGTAAGTGGGACGAGTAATAAACATGTTGAGAAAATAAATTTATCAATATTGAATTTATATGAAATATGTTCATGTATGTTAACAAGTGTTGTTGTTTGATGTTTAAGCAATTGTCAAGCTATTGGTTAAATGGTAATATGTTTATTATATATGATGCATTGAAAGGGTAAGTACTCAAATGAAAATATGCTAGTGCTCATGAAAGAGTGGTAAGGTTTAAGTTATGCAATTTCTTATGAAATGATTTATCATGTGATTAATTCGAAAAAGGTTATATTTGAATGCACTAGCTTGTAACTATGGTTGAATGATATGCTTATGAATGGTGTGTTATGCATATGGAATGAGTGTGGAAAGTAAAGAAATGCAAATGAAAATAAAGAAATTTGGAAGAGTTAAAGTTGTTTAAAATCTTATTATGCTAGGAATAATATGTACAATTGATACTGTAGATTTATTCACCTTGTGAGTTGTTGAATATAATTTCATGAGTATTGTGGTATAAATATTGGATTATTCTTGATATGTATAAATTTCATATTTGAAATGAATTGATATGACTAAAGTGTATACGAGCTTACTAAGCATTCATTGCTTACGTAGTTGTTTTTCTTTACTTTTCAGATTGTCGGAAGCTCGATTGGGTTGGAAGCTTGTCGGAGTTATATCACACTATCCGTCGGTTCTATCTTTACTTTCGAATGTTTTGATTTTGGTTATAATGGCATGTATAGGTATCTTGTTTAATGTTGGCCTATATGTAATTTGTTGAGATTAGCCATTTATTTTGGCTTGTTTTGGATGCCTAATTATGGCTTGTTGATATGCATAATGTTGATTATAGGTTGACACAAAATTGAGTGAGAAATATGGCTTGTAAAATATCTCATTTTCGTCCGCACGGGCGTGTGACTCAACTGTGAGTGACACACGGCCAGGTGACGCGGTCGTGTGTCCCTTGTATCTTAAATTTGCACAAAACAGAATGCTCACATGGCCTAGCACACGGGCATGTGGCTTGGCCATGTGACTCAAGCTTAGCCGTGTGACGCAAGTCAGAAAGCTCACAAGTTTGGGTACAGGCTAGGACACGGCTGTGTGCCCCTATTTCGAAAGCCCACGTGGCCTAAGACACGGGCGTGTCTTTTGGCCTTGTGAGCCACACGGCCTAATCACACGGGTGTGTGTCCCCTGCACCTTAGAAAAATTTTGATGTTTTCTAAATAAAAAAAAATTATTTGAGTTCCCGATTTAGTCCTGACTTATTTCCTATGTGTATTCTGAGCCTCGAGGGCTCACCTAAGGGACAATATAATTGATTTTGATTAGTTTCTGATATGAATGCTAGATTTAATGAAATGTTTGATATTTAATCTATAATCTCTAGTAATGCTTCGTAACCCTGTTTCGGCGATGGATATGAGTTAGGAGTGTTACAGTGAAATTCAAATCGACTCGAACTCGAAACTCGAATCGAGCTATTCAATTTGACTCGAATAATTCAATTCGATTAACTCAAAATTCAAAAAACATATTTTTTTAAATCGAATCGAGTTTTGTTCACCCTTAATTCACATTTAATCTTTAAACAATTCATAAAATTATATATACAAGACTTCGAATTTCATTTTATGCAGTTGTTACATGTGGGTTTCAGTTTAATTTGTTGGCTTTAGTTTGGATTATACCAGTTCATAATTTGTTTAAGCTTGTAATTATTTGATTTTACTTTATAATGACTCGAATAATCTGTATTATAATAATTGAATACTTATGGTCACTCTAACATGCATGTATTGCAATTATAACATTAAAAAAAAAATCTTCTCTATCACAATTCTTCCTAAAGGTGTGTTTGACTAATAAACCAACGCACTACATCAAATGTGCGAAGATTCTTCACCATGAATTTTTTTTAAAATATCATTTATTATTTTTATTTTTAAAAAATTTTTAAAATAATTATTTATTTTGAAAAGTATAACATTTTTATAGAATAAAAAATGGTTTATTTAATTTTTTTCGAAAAATTTAGAGGATTTTTTTGTATTTTTTAAATTTTTTATAATACTGAAATTTTAATTCAATTAATAATTCCCACACAATATTATAAAAATTAGACAGATAATTGAAAAACAACAATGCATGAAGACTGTTCCCTTTTATAATTTATTAGTCTCATGCATGCATATGAATATTCACATTAAGGGTGAGCATTTGCACAAATCAATTAAAAAATTTATTTTGAGTTAGTTTAGTTCACGAGTTTTATTTTATTATCTTAACTTAAAGTACAATTTTTTGGAATTGAGTCGAGTGAAATGAAATCCGAGTTGAGTCGAATTGAGTTGAGTTAAATTAAAAAATAAACATGTCAAATAAAAATATTGTTATAATATAACAAATTCCATGTTAGAGCACATAAATTTGAAATCATATATATTTGAAAAAAATTCAAAACAAAATAATAATAATAATAAACTTAAGTATGATAAATTTGAATCATTAATTAGGTCCTAAAATTATTATTTTGGAAAATTTTTAAAATTTCAACTTTTTTTATATGTTTAAAATCTTTTTAAATTTTAAAATATAAAATTTGAAATTTTTATAAATATTTTGAATTTTTGAAAATTATTTTGAATTCTTTTTGTAACTTTTGTTGTGAGAGAGATCAATTTGCTTATTTTCGAAGTTTACTGGGATCAAAATAATATTTACACCAATCTGTTATTTAAATTATTCGAGTTAATTGAATTGTGAAATTCAAATAGACTTGAACTCAAAACTCGAATTGAGTTTGTTGACACCATTTTTTTTGGATAAAACGGGGTCGACTTGGATTTAAAAAAGAATGAAAACGGGAGTCGCCACCAATCCTTTTTTGACGAGGTGTGATCGGGTCACCTCAAAAAGTGGTTGTTTTTAATAAATGATTTAATTTTATTAAAACAACGATTTTGGTCTACGAAATTCAGAAAAATGAGTTCGGGAGCCGGTTACGCACGAGGAAGGATTAGCACCCTCGGTACGCCCAAAATTGGTACCTAGTTGATTAATTAGTGTCTTAGTGTCGAAAATTGAAAATTTGAAGAGTTTTAAAAAATGCGATCCTTAAAAGAAAATCTGATATCGTGAATTGAAACATAAGATTCTCTTGTTCCGAAGGAATATCACATCCAGCACGTTAGGACACGATACTCTAACCATCGAAACCAAGATCACCTTATAGTTTAATGAAACCATACTTTGAAGTTTTAAGAGGATATTTGGCTATTTAGTCAAACGAGAAATCGAAACCCAGCACGTTAGAGCACGTTTTCTCGAGTTTCCAAACGCGAAATATTGCCTTATTTAGAAAAATTTTCCTTTTGGTGTTTAGTGTCGATGCTTGGCAAAACAATAACGAATACAACAAGGTGAGCAAAGTAAAATGAGTAACAACAATGCAATAGGCAAAATGAAATGACGAGGCGATTACATAAACAAAGCATACAACTAAATAAATAGAACTAACATTTTAGAAAAAGCACTAGTGTACATGGATAAATAAACATACACCAAATAACAATGATGACAATAAATACAATTATGTAAAATATATATATATATATATGCATGTATAATTTAAAGCCATAAAATAAGAAATATATAAATTACAGAATATGAAAACATAGATAAGTATGTACATATATGTAAAATCGGTAAATATTATAAAAATGTAAATGTGTATTTATATATTTACAAATCGTGATTATATAAAATATATGTATGTGAATTATAAAATATGTGAAATATACGAAAAGCATTTTTAAGAGTATAAAATATATAAGTATGTATATGATGTAAAATATGCATAAATATATGTAAGTATATAAGAATTATGAAATGTGAAAAAATATATTTAAGTATGTATAAGTACGTATATATACATATTACAAATATATAAATATATAACAAAGCATAAACTAATAATAATAATAATAATAATAATAACATTGGAATATAAAAGAAACGTACATAAAATTAATAAAATATTAAAATAAAGTGAAATGGAAAATATTAAATACAAAAAAATATATGTGTATACACATACGTAATAAAAATATACACTAGTACATAATTATAATAATAGTAATACTAATAATATAAAAATAATAAGGATATTTGATAAAGATACAAAAATAAACGAAAAAAAGGATTAAAATCGAATTAAAAACAAAGTTGTAGGGCCAATTTAAAATGAAAACAAAGAAAAGGGACTTAATTGTGACGCGCGTGCAACTTGGAGGGTCAAAAGCGCAATAAACCCAAGTATTAAAACGCTGCGCAGCATGGGGGACCAGAATGAATTCGGGGCGAAACCATGGAGCCAGATTAAAAATAAAGAAAAGCTTGATTGTAAACTCCCGAAAAAGCGGAAGGGCTAAAAGTGCAATTAGCCCTTCCAAAGAAAAACACGCGGATCCTCCCTGGTGCGGGTCGGGTCGACCCGACCCGCGTTCAAAACGACGTCGTTTTATTTGTTTAAACTGGGGGTCCAAAACGGTGCGTTTTGACCCCCTATAAAAGTCAAAAAAATTTCAAAAAAAACATTTGTAGAGCTGGAAGGAAAAAAAAAAAAAGGGAGAGAGGAGAGGGGAGCTCGGAGCGATTTCCGGCCAAGGGGGGGTCACCGGACGGCCACCGGAGGCTCGCCGGCGCCGGCGCCGGCCACCGCACGCGGTGGCCGGAAAGGTAAATTTTTATATATATATTTTTTTGTTATTTATTCTTGGCCTTAAAATGTATAGATCTTAGGTTTATATTAATAAAAAGGTATAGATATGTTTGTAGAAATCGAAAGAAAATGTATGGAAAAAAAGATAACCTTTTCGTTTGCCTTTCCTTTTTCCCGAATGCTTGCTATCTCAGTACTGAGATCTATGTTTTTTTTTAAAGTTCTAGCTTCTGTTTTCTAAAATACCCGAAAACAAACCAAAAAAAAAAACCCCACGGTTCAGTCCTTCATTTCGGGTTTTATAACTCATTTTTACATCCTTTTTCTATTATTCTATCATGTTCTTTTGTCTTGATCTTGCAGGGCATGGAGGTGCTGGTAGTGGAGGAGGAGCATGCAGCGGCAGATGGTGTCAGACGCGTGGGGGTATGGGGCCGCTATAGTGGAGCAGTGTATGGGGCAACGGCGCCAGAAACCCTAGGGTTTCTGGCTTTCCAAAAAAATTTTGGAGACTTGGGCCTATCGGGCTTCACTGTTTTGGGCTGGTGTAGGTTTTTTAGTGTTTAGGTAGTGGGTCTGGTTGTAACTGGGTTTTGGGTATTTGTATTTAGGTTTTGTACTTTGGACTTTATTTATTTGGTTTATTGGGTTTTGTTATTTTATTGGTATGGGCCCGGGCAAAATGGGCTTTTACAGCTGCCCCTCTTTGCTCATTTTCGTGTAACGAGAATAGAGCAAAGACATCAAAAGGGCCAATTTTGCCCGGTCTTGCCGAGTCTTGACTTTTTGGTGCTCATCTTCTTCAGGTAGCCTTATTCTAGTCTGCTACGTCTTGTTGCTTCGATCCGCTCTACTGCAACTTCAGATACGCCTTGTAGCTTCAATCTACTCTGCTGCGACTCCATGGGGATGAGATTTGTGTTTTTAGTCTGCTCCACTACTGCTTAGGGAGATAAGACTGAATATGATCTGCACCACTATTGCTTAGGGAGATAAGATCTGTAATCTTCAATCTATTCCAGTGCCAAATACAGGGACAAGATCTGCTTTCTTCGATCTACTTCGCCACCAATATGGGAAGACAAGATCTGCATCTTCGATCCACTTCCTACCAATATAGGAAGATAGGACCTGCTATCTTCGATCTACTTCACGCCAATACATGAAGACAAGATCTGTTTTCTGCGATCTACTTCGCCACCAGTATGGGAAGACAGATCTGCGTCTTCGATCCACTTCCTACCAATATAGAAAGATAGGACCTGCTATCTTCGATCTACTTCACGCCAATACATGAAGACAAGATCTGTTTTCTGCGATCTACTTCGCCATCAGTATGGGAAGACAAGATCTGCATCTTTGATCCACTTCCTACCAATATAGGAAGATAGGACCTGCTATCTTCGATCTACTTCACGCCAATACATGAAGACAAGATCTGTTTTCTGCGATCTACTTCGCCACCAGTATGGGAAGACAAGATCTGCATCTTTGATCCACTTCCTACCAATATAGGAAGATAGGACCTGCTATCTTCGATCTACTTCACGCCAATACATGAAGACAAGATCTGTTTTCTGCGATCTACTTCGCCACCAGTATGGGAAGACAAGATCTGCGTCGTCGATCCACTTCCTACCAATATAGGAAGATAGGACCTGCTATCTTCGATCTACTTCACGCCAATACATGAAGACAAGATCTGCTTTCTGCGATCTACTTCGCCACCAATATGGGAAGACAAGATCTGCATCGTCGATCCACTTCCTACCAATATAGGAAGACAAGACCTACTATCTTTGATCTACTTCACGCCAATACATGAAGACAAGATCTGCTTTCTGTGATCTACTTCGCCACCAATATGGGAAGACAAGATCTGCATCTTTGATCCACTTCCTACTAATATAGGAAGATAGGATATGTTCCTTTGACCTATAAAATCAATTTTATGAACCTATTTACGTCTAGTGTTTAGGATGACATGATCAGAGTGGATCAAATGCTCCTAACTAGATGTGTATGAATGATATTTGTAGAATGTCATGAGAATGGTCCATTTTTAATGCTTAGGTTGTCATTCCTCATTGTTCATCAAGGTTCCATCACTGATGCCTTCTTGTTCAGCCAGTACCTTTGACAGAAAACCTAAAGAAATAGACGCTATTTAGACTATCATTTCTCAAATGTTTCCAACCCTTAGGTTTGGTTAGTTCTAAACAATAGTCCTGTTTCAGGTACTCGTATTATTTAGAAACTTTCAGAGTAATATGCAGAACTCCTTCTGCATGTGTATTGTCAGTCCATTAATCGTTATTTCAATGAAAATGCTTGAAAAAGATTATCAAAATGGACAAAATGAAATTTTGTTGAGAGCAAATCTCTAAACAAACAAATCAAGATAGCAAATTTTGCTGAGATACGAGATGAATAAGATGAAAAAGATTATCACAATGAATAAGATGGAACTTTATTGAGAGCAGAGCTTTAAATGAACAAATAGCAAATTTTGCTAAGATGTAAATAGGATAAAAAAAAAAGATGCCCCAGATATCGCAGCATGAGCTTCTCTGCACAAACTCTGTGTTTAGAAGTCCTAAAAGACTTTGTTGATGCCCCAAGATGTAGCATCTCTCCTTCTTGTTAATTCGGAGAAGACAAAACTACTCTATGCCTCATCTTTGATCGAAAATTTGAATTGCCCATTCTTGGGTTTTCAATCCAAAACCCCATTGGTCTCAAGGTGCCCTTTGCGGGTTTTCGCCTTGGCCTCTCCCTTTTTTTTTTTTTAGGCAAAGTACCTCTTCACTGAATCCGAATTCACAGGATTGGGCAAGCTTTTGACATCCATCCCAGTTAAAATTAATGCCCTTCCTGAAAAGGCCTTTTTTACTACATAAGGTCCCTCCCAGTTTGGCATCCACTTTCCTCTGAAGTCTTTTTGTATGGGAAGGATCTTCTTTAGTACCAAGTCCCCTTCATGGAAGTTTCTAGGACGAACTTTCTTATTGTAAGCTCGCATCATTCGTTTCTGGTACATTTGACCATGACGGATAGCTCTTAACCTCCTTTCTTCAATCAAGTTCAGCTGATCATATCGGGATTGGACCCATTCTGCTTCGTCTAACTTTAGTTCTGAAAAACTCGGAGAGAGGGAATTTCAACCTCAATTGGTAGCACTGCCTCCATTCCATAAACCAAAGAGAATGGTGTTGCCCCGGTAGAAGTCCTGACGGACGTTCGATAAGCATAGAGGGCGAATGGCAACTTCTCGTGCCAATCTCTATAGGTCTCAGTCATTTTCCCCACAATCTTTTTGATATTTTTATTAGCTGCCTTCACCGCACCATTCATCTTCGGACGATATGGCGATGAGTTGTGGTGCTTGATCTTGAATTGATTACAAACCTCTGCTATCGTGCTATTATTCAAATTTAATGCGTTGTCTGATATGATCCTTTCAGGCATTCCATACCGACATATGATTTCCTTCTTTAAAAACTTGCTGACAGCTGTCTTTGTGACGTTGGCGTAAGAAATAGCCTCTACCCATTTAGTAAAGTAGTCAATCACTACAAAAATGAAACGATGTCCGTTTGAAGCCTTTGGCGATATCGGCCCAATGACGTCCATGCCCCACATGGAGAAAGGCCATGGGGAAGTCATGACGTGAAGAGGTGACGGAGGTACATGAATTTTGTCTCTGTAAATCTGGCATTTATGGCACTTCTTAGCATATTTGATGCAGTCTCCTTCCATGGTAGACCAATAATATCCAAATCTCATGATCTGTCTGGCCATTGTGAAACCGTTAGCGTGTGTTCCACAAATACCATCATGGACTTCTTCCAAGATCTGCTTGGCTTCCACAGCGTCCACACATCTTAACAGCACCTGATCTTTTCCTCTTTTGTACAGGATCTCTCCATCTAAGACATAACCACTGGCCATCCTCCTCAACATTCTCTTGTCATTCTCAGTTGCTTGGTTTGGGTATTCACAATTTTTCACGTATCGCAATATGTCCTGATACCAAGGGTTGTCGTCCTTTTCTTCTTCCTCGTCAATGTTACAATAGTGGGCTAGAGCATCATAAATGCTCATTTGGACAGGCTTCACATCCTCTGGTCTATTTACTTTGATCATGGAAGCCAATGTAGCTAAAGCGTCGGCCATCTGATTCTCGTCTCGTGGGAGATAACAAAAAGTGATGTCGTCAAACTCCTCAATCAATTCTAGGACTATCCTTCGGTAACTAATCAACTTAGGGTCTCTTGTTTCCCATTCGCCTTTGAGCTGATAAATTACCAATGCCGAATCCCCATATACCTCAAGTACCTTGATTTTGCGTTCTATAGCCGCGCGGATTCCCATGATACATGCTTCATATTCCGCCATGTTATTTGTGCAATCAAAATCTAGTTTACTGGTGAAAGGATAATGATTACCGTTTGGAGATACCAAGACTGCCCCAATCCCGTTGCCCATGGCATTTGAGGCTCCGTCAAAATTTAATTTCCAAGTATTGCCTTCTTGTGTGCTCGCTTCAGTAGTTGCCACATACATCAGATCCTCATTTGGGAAGTCAAAGTTCAAAGGCTCATAATCGTCCAGGGCTCTACTTGCTAGAAAATCTGCTATCGCGCTCCCTTTTACAGCCTTTTGATTCACATAGGTTATGTCAAATTCAGATAGTAGAATTTGCCATCGGGCCATCCTTCCGTTTAGAGCAGTTGACTCCATCATGTATTTCAGAGGGTCTAACTTTGAGATTAACCAAGTCGTATGGTACAACATGTATTGTCTCAATCTCCGAGTAGTCCAAACCAATGCGCAACATAATTTTTCAATTGGCGAATATCTCGTTTCGCATTCAGTGAACTTCTTACTGAGATAATAGATCGCTCTTTCTTTTCGTCCTGGCTCATCATGTTGGCCGAGCACGCACCCCATGGAATTCTCAAATACTGCCAAGTATAGTATCAGTGGTTTGTCAGGGCAAGGTGGCATCAGTACTGGGGCGTTGGACAAGTAATGTTTAATTCTTTCGAAAGTTTCCTGGCACTCCTCATCCCATACACCTGGATTGTGTTTCCTAAGAAGACGAAATATGGGGTCACATTTCTCAGTTAATTGTGAAATGAATCGAGCGATGTAATTTAGTCTTCCTAGGAAACCCCGAACTTCTTTTGAGTACTTGGCGGAGGTAATTCTTGTATGGCCTTAACTTTGTCTGGGTCAATTTCAATTCCCTTTTCGCTGACTAAGAATCCTAGCAATTTTCCTGATCTAGCCCCGAAAGTACACTTGGCTGGGTTAAGTTTTAGCTGGAACTTCCTTAACCTCAGAAACAGTTTTCTCAGAACTTGCACGTGTTCCCTTTCTGTTCTGGATTTTGCGATCATGTCATCAACATAAACTTCTATCTCTTTATGCATCATATCATGGAATAATGCTACCATGGCTCTCTGATATGTTGCTCCCGTATTTTTCAATCCAAAAGGCATCACTTTATAACAAAACGTCCCCCACATCGTTATGAATGTGGTCTTCTCCCTGTCTTCAGAAAGCATCTTAATTTGGTTGTACCCGGAGAAACCATCCATGAAAGAGAACAGTGAGTATCCGGCCGTGTTGTCTACCAAGGTATCGATATGAGGCAGTGGAAATTATCTTTTGGGCTGGCTTTGTTCAAGTCTCTGTAGTCCACACACATTCGCACCTTCCCATCTTTCTTAGGAACAGGGACTATATTGGCTACCCATTCTGAGTACTTGACCACCTGTAAGAAACCAGCATCAAATTGCTTCTTGACTTCTTCCTTTATTTTTAGCAAGACATCAGGCCTCATCCTTCGAAGCTTTTGTTGGACTGGTTTGCATTCTTCCTTTATAGGCAATCGGTGCACCACGATATCAGTACTTAAACCTGGCATATCTTGGTAGGACCATGCGAAGACATCTTTAAACTCTTGAAGCAACTCAACAAGGTCTCGCCTTGTTTCCTTGGCAATGCAAGCGCCAACTTTTACCTCTCTGCCCTCTTCTAAGATCACGAATTCTACTGATTCCTTATAGGGTAGAATTTGTTTTTCTTCTTCTTCCATCATTCTTAACAAATCCGGAGATAAAACGCTGTCTTGGTCACCTTCAAAATCTTGAGATTATCTATACTCATGTCTTGCTCAAATAGAGACTCTGAATTAGTAACAGAGTCGCTCATCTCGTTGATATCTGAAGACCTGTTATTGGAACAAATGGAGGCCCAAATAAAAGAATCTAAGAATACTTGTATGCATACTATGATTATAAAGGAATGAAAGAATGAAAGAATATTTGCTCAAGATGAAACTGAATGATAAGTTTTCACTGAAATTAGATTTTGGACATTGCTTTACAAAAGATTCTTATCACCCCAGGCTTAGGGCACAAGTGTTCTGAATTACTCTGAATAGTTCTAAATGTACAGGATCTCTTCTGCAGTCCAGTTATTCAAAACACTTCCAGGTTCGTAAGGACGAATGCCCGATAAATTCCTTTCCACCCTTTCTTCCGCGGATATGGCATTGATGTCCAACCTCTCAATCCTTCCTTCTGTAACCTCCTCTTCTCTTCAGGGTGGACAATTCCCCTTGAAACAAAAGTCTTAGATATATGGGGAAAGGTTATCGGCCCCACTTGACTTCTATCCCGCCAAATGTGCTCTTCTCTTCT